>NC_054704.1:81683584-81983584 GCF_016097555.1 Gigantopelta aegis | reverse complement strand
TCTTCCCATTGGGCTATTTCCGTGGTATATACTATCCTGTCTGTGGAATGGTACATAAAAAAGATCCCTTGCTACTAATAAAAAAAAATTAAGTGGGATTCCTCTCTAAGACTAAATGTCAAAATTACCAAATGTTTGACATCCAATAGCTGATAATAGTTATAGAACAACTGACCTTAATTTCTACCACTAATTAAGAACCAAAAGCCACCAACCACACAAGGACAATGGGAATTTTTTTTATATACGAGACCTACATATAACTGCAATTAAAATACTACAATAAGAAACAAAATCTGAAACCTTAGTTAAGATGGACAAATTGTAGTCCTGACATAAATAGCTTTCATAATAAGCACGATGGTGAAAGATGATGGTGAAAGATTACTATGTGGTATCAGCAACTGGCTAAAGTTACGTACTATTGGGTATCTGTAACATAAAACCACTCGCATCTCCAGCTGAATGCATCATATTTCAAAGAGAACTACAATGGCTATATCAGTCCATGTTCTCATCAGGACTGGGCTCTTATCTTCCAGCGGTCAATAAACAGAGATAATGAAAAGAAAATCTCTATACTAGTAGATGTTCGAGGAAGTATTCAGGGTTAATCACATGTGTTGTTGGATTTCTATAAGACATTGAAATTAAAGGAATTGATGTTCATCAGCAAACTGTATGAAAACCACTGGGTATATAGCATGTATGGTAAAACAAATGTGTCCATGCACCAATCAAATTAAGACAATGACGTATACAGCTTTAATGACAAGGATACCAGTTCTGAAAGTACCAAGTAAAATTAATTCAAAACTCTCAAAACTAAATAAAAGCTAATAAATGAATTATCATTTGTCATCAATTTTGTGTCTACAATAAAATATTTTTAATTTGTCGCTGTTAACAGTGATGTGATATCCATTTAAAAATTCAAGATGAAATCATCTTTAAATTTAAAAAGCTAAAACTACACCAGACTTAAATACAGGTATTTTCCAGCACTTCATATCAAATTCAGTCTACATTTTGAAAACTGTTTTGTGCAAAATAAAAAGAGTCAAATTCAGATTTGTAAAAAGACGAAAATCACATTCCTATATTGTTTTTAGTATAACTACAAATTCATGATGATATTAGCACAATGAACATAATTGTGATAAATAAATGATAACAACTACTTATATTAAGTAGACATATTGCCCTTACGGTCTTGAGATGACAACAAAACACAATGATTTTTTGATGGATTTTTTTTTTGGGGGGGTGGGGTTGGGGGCATGTCATCTTTGGGGATATTTTGGACATCTTATATTAAATAAATCTTCCAACAAGTGTCTCGACAGATTCACACATTGTGATAAGACAGATCACAACAAGACAATATACTATGAGGCCATAATAAAAATGTCTAGATGACTTTCAATTAGACTCTGACATGTGGAAATTCTTATGTTCCTTTTATTAATGCTGTTCAATTTAGGATACTGTTTTTCATAGGGTTTCAATATTATATATAGGGTTTTGCCAGTTTTAGTTAAACAAACCTATTTCACACATTAGCATAAAAAACGAATGATTAATTATGAAATTTATGGTACATTCTGAGTAAAACAATTTTCCTTTATTGCAAATTTAGCTACATGAAAAACTAAAAAATACTCCCTCAATCTCCCTTTAAGAAAGAACTTTTTGGATAATAAAATGTAATATCACAATTATGATAGCTATCATATTCTAATATTCACTGCCTAAAAATTCTTTCTATAGGTGTGTCTATTACACAGGATAACCTTTTAAAATTATTTTTTAAAACTATTTATTTTTTAAATATTTTATACTCAAACCTTATGGTCATCACATAATGGTGGACATATTCTACTTTCATTTCATCCAAATCTATTAACGCAGTTTCATGTTAATTACAGATACACGTACAAATACTTCACCACACCCAATTAGAAAATGTTTAATACAATGTGTTCAAAACCTGAATAGATTTTATTTCTTTTTTCTTTTTTTTCAACATCTGAACATTTATTGAGTAGTCTGTTCAGTTGAAGAGCTGGTCAATGTTTGGCCAGTTTCCACACGGCTCTATTGACCGGATGAATGGACAGGACTTGACCAAAGTGCTCCTTTTGCTGGTTCAGCTTTTAGCATAATAAGCAGAAAGATCGTGTTTGAATGCCAGAGTTTTCTTAACCGGTTATTCACCCGTGATAAATCAATGGCTGATAAATTTTTGTCCATCGAGCGATTTCTACATTTAATTTCAACAAATCCTCGTTTAGAATTGAAACATGCCAGAACTGTGCCAGCTTTTCATCTACGGCAAGGGGTAATGTTTGTTCTACAAACAGTTCAATCAAATAATGCACTTCTAAGACACCACTTCAGCATCAATTGCAGAGAAGTGAGACATTTAATGGAGGTTTCAGTTCATTCTCAAAGTTTACACCTGCCTCAACATTCGGAAACACATTTAAAGAAACAAAAACACTGAGCAACACAAAGAATGGCCGACATACGAGATATAGATCGACAGAGAACACAACTGAAAATTGATTTACTAGAGACATACATGTACACTTCTAACAATGATTTCTTCCATTTTAATTTTATTTCAAATCTATACCAACAGAATGATTATCAAAACTGTGTTCTGGGTTACATTTTGTTAATAATATTTGCTAGTTTTGTAGTATGTCTTCAGTACAAATGAAATAAGAACTGGTCCCTTTGTTCTGAAAAGTGAAAATCTGTTCAGACAAGCAAAATGTACCTCAATCATTGTCTAGTGGACAAGTTAAAATTTAATTTGGATGGATTATATACTTCATGTAGTTGGAAAAGGTTTCTGAGCACCAAGTGCCAAATAAAGTGGTCTCAAACTAATTGTAAAGTTTGTAAATAGCTGAAATTTGTGACTTGTATAGGCACACAATAATTTTACAAATCTTTTCATATTATTTACAAATGACTAATCAATAATTTCTAGATTATATTCTTGATATATATTCTCTCTCTTTCTTTTATCACAATGTTATTACTGATAATATGTACATTCTTTTAGCAATAAGTTTCAAACTATCTTATAGAAATGTATAACAACGCAAACAGGAGTTAATTAAATGTATATAATTTATTCTATCTTATTTTTATTTAAATAAGTAATCTATGTTTGATCACCAATTTGCTACTGGAATATTTTATGTTCATTTGTTTTAGAATAAACATTTGTATCAGCTGTTACTAACATCAGGATTTGCATACTAAATGCACCGCATGTTTATGTTTCAATTATGTGTGATACGTGCCATGATAGAAACAAAATGACAGCTGAACTAGTAATTTTCTTTTCTGAAATTTGAATGATAGACTTTATTACATTGTAAAAAAAACTGTTTGTGGCAGTTCCAGAATTGCTTACATGGAAGATATTGGTAACAATCTCTCTTACATCCCTCCATCCACAAAAGATAATTTTTATTTTTTAAAAACCAAGAATACATTGATGACAACACATGGAAGGATCCACCAGGCATAACAATAATTATTTTAACTATTGCTCCCCACTCAATATGATCAATTCTGGATGAGCCATTACTCTCCTCCCCCCCCCCCCCCCCCCCCCCCCCCCCCCCCCCCACTGTACTCAGAAGGAAAGATGAAGCTAAAGATCTTGTTCCTACAATATTACCAAATATCTATTCTTTATCATCTTCAAGGTGTTAGCCTATTTGTCAGGTACAACTAGATACTGGAAATATAGTTTCTGCTTTGACTTCCAACTTGTGGTGAAACAGATCAATAGATGGCGTAGTGGTTAAGCCATCGGACTACAGGCTGGTAGGTACAGGTTCGCAGCCCGGTACCGGCTCCAACCCAGAGCGAGTTCTTAAGGGCTCAATGGGTAGGTGTAAGGCCACTACATCCTCTTCTCTCTCACTAACTACTAACCAACTAACAATTAACCTACTGTCCTGGACAGACAGCCCAGATAGCTGAGGTGTGTGCCCAGGACAGCGTGCTTGAACCTTAATTGGATATAAGCACGAAAATAAGTTGAAATGAATGAATGAATAGAAGATCAACTGGGTAGGGTGGAGTAGTGGAGGGGAGAGTCTTATTGGAACAGCACTAGATTCCCAGCAATGGTTTTTCTGGGAAAGATGAAGGAAGGAAGGAAGGAAATGTTTTATTTAATGACACACTCAACACATTTTATTTACTGGGAAAGATGAAAGCATGAATACATTTTTTTTTTTGCCTGTCAAATTAAAATGGATGACAAATGTACTGATGTAAAGGGAACATTGTATCTTTCTATTATTTCCCCCACTATTCTGGAAATCATAAATACAATCAAACATTTTTAACATCCATATTAAAATCGTCCGTGAACAAAACCCCTGCCATAGGGTCTTTTCCAAGTGTTATTTGACTGTGAGAGAATGTAGTAAATGTAGTTATCATTATAAGCAGGTGTCCATGCCAGGAGGTGCTGGGTACAGGTATTCACCACATGCAAATCACCACCCAGTGCTTTGTCAAGTTTTGACATTTTGCCTATAGCTCTTACACTTAACAGACATGATGTAGTTTGTTCAGGCACATTACAGTGCTTACCATGCCGAACTCACTATTAATGTATGCCCAGTTAAAATTAAAAAACAAAGAAAGGATATTAAATACATGTATTGATAAACTGATGTCCAAAAGAAATTATACAACAAAAAAACAAAAGAGATAAAAAAACAACAACACACACAAACACACACAAAAAAACTATTTAAATTATTTTATGATTTGGATAAATGAAATGGCGGTTTGATAGGTTTCTGCTTTTACGGAATATAATTTTGCTCACAACATGCGAAGACACCACTTTAATGAATATATATCTTTTCAACATGCAACATGTTTTGGTTTTTCATCAGTAGTCTCTCAGTCTTGGTTTGGTGTCTTTTGGACGTCAGTTTACATGCAGTGTCACCTACGGAAGCTATTTGCGCACCACTGAAATCTATTTGGGCACATTTCATGTAAATAAACCCAACAGTAATTATTTGAAATAAAAATATTGAATAAATAGTTTCTGAATATGAACGTCATTATGTGGATGCTTGAACCACGGTTTATTTTCTTTAACAAAAGGTTTGCCAACCAGAATAGAATTAATTTTATCCTATTCCATTTCATACAATGGGAATGGTACTTGTCAAAAGAAACCAATTTCACACTGCTAATTAAATTTGTCTTGGAACTATTAAAATAAACAT
Organism: Gigantopelta aegis; assembly: GCF_016097555.1. Taxonomy (NCBI): domain Eukaryota; kingdom Metazoa; phylum Mollusca; class Gastropoda; order Neomphalida; family Peltospiridae; genus Gigantopelta; species Gigantopelta aegis. Next base: position 81,978,299 of record NC_054704.1, on the reverse strand, counting down.
TCAACAAACTTCACCGAGATCAATATTAATTTTAAAATGTCTGTATGATACTCGTCAACAGAAGGCAATTTCAAACGTCTAATTAAATTAGTTTCAGAAATACTAAAATGTAACTTTCTAGAAACACCACAAAGATCAGTAATCATTTTGATACACCTGTATGTAATATCAAAGAATAGTGATATATAATAGTGTTAGTCTATTAATACCCAAACTGTTATTCGATCTTTGAACAGCCATTCCCAATTCATGATTTATTTCATTTACAACAATGACCGTGGTACTTAATTGTCAGTAGAAACCAATTTCAAACTGACAAATAAATTAGTTTTTTTTATAATTACTGATGTTTTCAACCACAGCCCAAAGATCTTTATTACTTCTGATATATATGTAACATCAAACATTACTAGCAATACTGTATTTAATCCAAGTTAGTCTATTCATATTAGAACTGTTAATAAATGCTATTCTTCACATTTTAAGACTCGTTCCCAAAACAAATAATTTCTTTTCAACAATGACCTTGGTACATATACTTGTCAGTAAAAAAAACAATTTTAAACTGACAAGTAAATTATATAGTTTTGGAAATACTAAACAGTTTAAAGATCATTATTAATTCTGATATATATATAACATCAAACATTATTAACGATTATACTGTATTTAATTAGAGTTAGTCGATTCATACTAAAACTGTTACTAAATGTTATTCTTCAAATTTGAAGACTCATTCCGGAAATTAAAAAAAAAAAAATTCCTTCTGAACAATCACCTTGGCATATATGGGAGAGAAAGGAATTCTATAAATGGCTATTGGAATCGCTTCATGCATGCCCACTCCCATTCTGTGCAAGGGACAGCGAGCATGGCTGCCCGGTTCACCCAGCGGTCAGTGGGTCTAGAAACCGGGTCAGATCCCAGCCAACCTGCTGACAAACGAGCTGTCGATCAACCGGCCAATCAATATAGTGCCAGCAAGTCTTTTGTTGGCCACCGCGCTGCAGCGTGCACCTACCAGCCGTATATACCAGCAGTATACAGCCAGCATGAACTCTTCACTGGCCCACAGCAAGTCCAAACATTGATTTGAGGGTTTTGTTGAAACAGTGCCAGATTGTATTGTACCAAACCTTTGTGAATAGGTTTTAATTGAGCTGGGGTTTGTGGGGGCGGGAGGGAGGAAGGGGGGGAGGTGATTGAGAGGTGATTGAGACTTGCAGCCACACACGTGCACTGTACTACACACGTGTCACGAGGTGCAGTGTACAACATACCTTCGATAAGCTCTGGCGCTTACCAGCCGTTGGTGACACAGTCAAGCCTAATGGTCATTACGGCCCCGTGCTAGCATGTCATTATGGTCAGCACTTGCCGACTGTCAAGGCAAAGGGTCATGCAGACTGCGAAGAATTTTCCCTAGATCAATATTTAATGTAACTGGCATGCTAATATATTAAATTTATGTTGGAAAATAGATATATGTTGTCTTTGTGTGTTTGTTTCTTAATGTAAAAATTTCAGGAAGACTTAAAAAAAAAATCAACAATACTTAATTTATAGCGTTGAGGTTTGCTGGAAATTTTTTTTTCCAAAATACTGACCGACCAGTATCTTTTATCAAAATAATTTAACAAATGTGGTCATGTATTCTTATCTTTTTTAGTCTTATTAGAATAAATTAAAATATATATATTTTAAATTACTGTTTTTAATTCAATAAAAAAAAAAATTAAAATTAGTCTTTAATACAATTAAGGGGCAGGACATAGCCCAGTGGTAAAGTACTCGCTTAATGTGCAGTTAGTTTGGGATAGATCCCCATCAGTGGGCCTGTTGGGCTATTTCTTGTTCCAGCCAGTGCTCCATGACTGGTATATCAAAGGCTGTGGTATGTGCTATCCTGTCTTTGGGATGGTGCATATAAAAGATGCCTTGGTACTAATGAAAAAATATAATAGTTATTAATTACGTTACCAGATATTATGAATAAAAATAATTTTTCCATATTAATATTAATTACTAAATCAGTTGGTAAGTTAAAAACATAGCTGAACCAATAAAAGATTTAATTTTAATATGAAGATTTAAAATTCATTTTGTGGAATGGGAATGAATCTTTGCTTTTCAAATTCTTAATCTTCAAGCAAATGTTAGAAACTGACAAACAGTTCCAGAAAATTGGTCTAGAAATTACAACTCCTTATGAGACACATAATGAAACTTTCTTAAAAACAATGTTCACAGCTTGATATTAACATGAATAATATGATTTTTATTACTCTTAGAAAAAGAAAGAATTCTGGATATATCTGGAATACTGTCAAAAATATGATGGGAAGCAAAAGCTGTGCATATTGTGCATTTTCAGAAGCATCTGCGGCCTGCTCTGTCAATTCCAAGCCTTGAATACTAATCAAAATACTTTCTTTCAGTTACACAAATATCATCATAAGCCATAGACTATAGCGTGAGTGTAAACAAAGTTCAGTTCAGTTCAGATGAATTTATGTGTGTACAACTTTTTCCACACATTTCTTTTTATGACATTCACTTTACCTTCAGTGAAAATCACTCGGGCAACTGGGATTACAGAGGTTAGGTCCACTATACCGTGGATAGGATAGATGTACTGTAATAAAATGCAATAACTACCAGAAATCGTTTCTGGTTTTGGTCCTGCGACTTTCATTAGGTTCGGCCGTTCTTGAGAAAATGTGTCAGTCAAGCGGACAAGACGGGAATTTGGTTAATATTAGATTTTAAATTGATTCACGAAGTAGCAACACTTGATCAAAACCTGATGCAGAATGTACCTACCAAATCGTACCACAGTCAGTTCAGCAATTTCTCAGTTTCTTGAAATGGTCTCTGCAAATTGATGGGCATATTGTGATTATAAAACAACATGCTTGATATCACCCTTAATTTTGGTGCACATTATTTTTATACACCCCTCAAGCTGGGATCATTGATACTATAAACATCCATCTATTCTTAATCAGTGAAAATGGAGTCAGCTCTGACCAGAAGAAATTAGCCATTACTTGTGATAATTAAATCAAAGCCAGAGCCACAGATGAATTACAGAGCACTAAATCTATTACCACCTATAAGGAGGATCTTGTTTCCTTATGGAAAACAATTCATTTCAAAAAAAAAGAAAAGAAAATCAAAATCAAAATCAAAAGAAAAAAAAAAACCTAAGAAAAAACAATAACAATTTGTTGCTGAGGAATTTTAATTAATTCATTAATTCTTTTCACATGTATCAGTCTTTTGTAGAAATCATCAGGCAGTTTTTCTGTGGCTATTCTCTTCCCCTCCTCCACAAAGGTAAACAATTGCTTTTCACAGTGTTATTTATTTAAGTTCTTTGGTCAGTTGAAAATTTTATGAACCTCAACTGAATTTTAATCTTTGTAAGAAAATCTGAATGGATTTTTGGATTTTTCATTTATGGGAATCAGGGCTTCTAGAATTTTTATAAAATCCACTAGCCACAGGATTAGTAATTTTTTTAATTTACTAGCCATGATTAAAAATCCACTAGTCCTACTTCACTCTAAGTACATACAATTTTTTTATATTAATAGTAATAATCAGATATATCACTTAAAGAGGGAGATGGAGCTTAAAAGCACTAACATTGGGGATATTCATATTTACAAAATAAGACTTAAACACTATAGTCACGGGAATGGGGCTACCATAATCTAGAAGCCCTGGGAATAGATTGGAAATCAGATTCCTGGATTCCCATTATAAAAAAACCAAACAAAAAACAAACAACAAAAAACAACAACCAAAATAGCAAAGCCATCAAGGCTCAAATGTTATTTACTGAATAGTGAAAACATAATCAATCCACATAACTGCTAGACTGGGTGGGGTTTTTTTTTTTTTTTAAAGTAGGTAGGGAGCAACACAAGAGTCCTTTAAACAGAAATACATGTATATCAAGTGATCATAAGGGGTCAAGTTTAAGGATTTCTTAACGTTTTCTGAGGAGCAATCAAGATCTTACACTGAGGTTGCCTGTCAAAGAATTAGCACTAGACCTACTTATCCAGGTTAAATCATCTAAATTTAAATATAACACATTAATATATGGTGATCCCAACTTAACACTACAAGAAAATAGTTTCATCTTCAAAGCAAGCCAACATTTCATTGCTGAAAGCAAACGTTTTGACTGATAAAACCGTCCACCTTCTTGTTTCTCTGTTCTAATCTATATACAAATATTTATATTTTGACAGGTTAAAAATACCATAGTTTTAAATTTTTTCAACATTAAATTGTATTTTTGTCAACATGTCCATGTTGACCAGTTAATATTTCAATTGTATAATGTAGGGAAATGTCTTTATATATGCTACGCCTGTTGACCAATCTCATCTGTTAATACATAAACAGAAATAAATATTGCTTAAACCAAAGAATTAGGTTGTTTCAATTTTGTTTTCCAAAAAAAAGAAAAAAAAGAATAGCTGTAGTGTATATACAATGTTCATTGTTTCCATATTCTGTGAAATTAAACATATTTATTTAAGTATGCCATTTGTAGCATCACATATTATACATGTATAATTACAAAATTTCCATTATTGTTATACGACTTACTCTATTTTGATTGGACGGCATCAAGAAAACCTTAAGTTTATCCTTCGATAAACCTTAAAAAACTATGTCATTACGCGAGATGGGACGTTATTATGTAAAAAAGATCATGGAAGCTGTTTTATGTGTATTTTAACTAATATGGTGTGTTCAGGCACTGGTGGATAAATTTTAGAAGAGGGTGTGTGTGTGTGTGGGGGGGGGGGGGGGTAGCAAAATTTATGAGGGGGTTAAGACATACTTCCCTGGAAAAAGTATCGAGAAAAAAGGGAGAAAATTTGCTTGATTGAAGGAAGGGTTTAATTAACTATGAAACCCACCCTTACACACACATGCTCCTGTGTAATTATATAAGAAGTTTGTAACTTTTAAAATTAATTTATCGATGTATAACTGTCACAAACTGCATAAAATTGCATAGTGTAGTGAAGGATTTTAAACTCAAAACCTCAGAAAAATTATGTCATTACATCAAATGGGATGACATTGCGTAAAATAGATCATGGGGAGAATGTTAGAAACTGATTTATGAATTAAGTGTAGTTTTAACTAAACAAGTTGTGTTGTTTGTAATCATAAGAATTGTTTGTCATTTTGTTGCAAATTTATTGATGTATAACAGTCACAAATTTAGTATAAAATCGCTTCTCTATGCTATGCAATTTTATACAATTTGTGACTGTTATATATCAATAATTTCACAAAACAATTCTTATATAACAATCTTCCTTATTTAACAAGGACTTCTGTGATTTACCAGTTGTCCGATGGGCAACTCATGTAATAAAATCAAGTTGCCTGCCCTAATATTAGATCATAATGAACAACTGAATGACTATTAAAAATTATTGCTTAATGTCATGCTTACATGACTGCACGGTAATGCACAAATATGTCTTTTACACATTAAATCTTGGGTATCATTAAAAAATATCCCCCTTTCCCTACATATGATTACAAAATTATAAGATTACCTAATCACTGATCAAATTATTTTACTGAGACTTACACATGTACTTCCAAACATAAAATATTGCTTTAAAAAAACCCAAAAAAAAAACCCCAGATGGCTATTTGATCATACTTTAGTAAATGTTGTCATTGTGACAGAATACAGAGCCACAATGCATAATTACTAAATATGATAAAAGCAAGGAACAAATGTGAAAATGTTTAATGCAGTAATTTTAGTTAAATTGCTGCTGACACGATAATAAAACTGCATGTCATTTTATAATTTTAACTTAAAATAACGGCTATTCAAGAACTAATTACATGATGCAAATGTTTTTTGTATCCACAAAATTAAATTTTATTTAAACCAAGAAAGCACAGGAAAATAACAAAAACTCACCATACAACAGACGTACCAGAAATAAATCTAATATATGCTTCAGAGTTCTTACATGTACCTCATTCATATGATACATTTTAGGAGCCATAATCAAAATATGACAAGTCAAAATTATAGAATACATGTATATCAATCCCCACTCTTTCCTGATACAATTTTACATTTGCAATCAAGCATATTATATGCGATGGTTGCAATTATGTGCAATTCAAAATTTAAACGTTTTAAAATTTCTATCTACTTAATGGAGTAGATATTGAAAAAAACACTCACCTTAGATTGAAGCCATCAGCGGAGTAAAAAGATCCACTCGTTTACAATGATTAGTGGATGATAGAATCAGCCCAGCAGACAGATAGCAAATATGCTGGCAGTCTTCTTCTCGTACATTGTGTGCAACTTGTAACAATACAAGGTGAACTTTTACTAGGACAGCTGCCAGTGCTGGCTGCCCTACATAGCAGTCACCTTTCTCTTACGTTGTTTCCCTCCTCCTCCCCCCACTTCCCACCAAACACTACTACCATACAGAACTTTTCAGAATGATCAGAATGTGCTATTATTATTATTTTTAACATATGGATTTTATTATGATTGTTTCTTACATTTTCTTAGCTTTTGCTAACATAATTTTACCAACAATTCATAAAATGTAAGTAACAGCTCTCTTCTTAATGCATGAAAGACAAGGCTCGTGCTGTCGGTAGCCAAATTAGCCATTGGTTAATTTAAAAAAAAAAAGGCTAATAAAATTGCACGTGGCTAAAATTTTTGCTAAACCATTTTCTGTCTTCTGATGTGAACAAACAGTTACATAATCTATCCGACACCTCAAACATAATAATACTACCAAATATTCAATTAGCGTAATAGCTATCTCGTGACCGGTAACGAGAAACGGTGTCATGCAGAATACAGCATAGGCCTTATAGTGTTTGCTTATTTTAATAATCACGGTTATTAATTTTAACGGCAATGTATGAAAGCAATGTCTAGAAAATCTGTAACTTGGTATATTTGTGCCATGTTGTTGCTGTTGATTTCAGCGCCGTGTTAAATGCTTGTTGTGATTTATGCTTGCAAAATACCTCAGCTAAGAATGCCGACTTCACAGTATACTCCATTTATTAAATAAAACCCAAAAAAACCCCAACTTTTAATAAAATTAAAATTTACGGTCTTTTTAAAATCCAGCTAAGTTATTAAATGTCACCTCACAGTCTTACAAATTTGTATCTAAAATTATCTAACACATATGATTATTGTAAACTAATTTTATTCAGTGTACATTTAACTGCAATTTGTACAATTTAAATACTTCATTTTCATTTCCGGCGATCGCGATCTGCATGCGTGCTCTCGATCATGGGTACGAAATTAACAAAGGCAAAGGAATAAACAAAAACTGCAGTTAGATATTCATTGATGCGAACAACTAGTTTTTCTACAAATTAACATCAAGATTTACTTTCGCGCAACCGTATTGTTTAATGTCCGCAACCCGATGTCTCCTGTCCTCAGTTCAGCCAACGAACGTTCTTCCTAACGTTCGAACTATTTGATTGGTGTTCGTCGTGTCCATTTGGTTTAACGTGAAGCACACAAACCAGTCTAGCGAACGTTTTGTTTTTGTTCGGTCTGGCTGAACTCAGCCCTTAAGACGGCCTACACATCTTTCGGCCCTGAACTGACATGTGTATTCAAATTGACACGCATTGTCGGTCTGTTTTTATTACTTTGGTTCAAAGATTTTACAAAGTAAAATATGAAATTGTTTGGGGTGGGGAATTGATGGGTCATTTATAAAAATTAAAAAAATAAAGCAATTCAAACTGACATAAATATTGCTATTTAAAGAAATAATGAGCTCTATAATAAAATAAAATAAAAATAAAAATAAAAAAAGCTCTCAAATTTTTATTTGGGAAAAAAGGAAGAAAGAAAAAACAACACCCTCCATAAACATCCACCCACCCCCATATTTCTGTATGTTTGTTAATTTATATCATAGGCCTTAGAAATGGGGGTGGCTGTATGGGTACCAGCTTCAAACTCTGAAGATATTGCATAACCCCATTCCAACTCCACCCCCGCTGAAAAATCGAAGTAATATATTAACTGCCCCTACCCCCATTGAGGTTTTGTTATTCCTATTTATTCCAGTTTGTACACAATTAGCTGAAAAAGATACATTTTCATATTCATATATAAATACTCTATACAGTACTGCGTAAAACAAATTTGGCTAGAGCATTTTCAATATGGCTAATAAAAATTTCATTTGGCTAATATTTTGGCTACAGGTATTTTTGATCCAGAGTGAGCCCTGAAAGATGTTTCATACATTTTCTTAGACTTAGCATCAGTAATTTTACCAAGAATTCATAAAAATTATGTAACAGTTCGTTCTTAACACATGAAAGATTGTGTGTCTTCACGAAAACATTTAAATAGACTTACCTGGTGATATCTATTGCAAAAATGGATGCATTAACTCAGTAATAAAATATCAGATGGTGACAATCCCAATGAATCCAAAATGAAAGGCTACAGTTGACATTATAAAACACCGACATTATGGATGGATACAGACTGGAAGGCAGTCATTTTAAAAAACATTTAGTGTCTGTATTGGTATACATGTACAATAAATTATTTGAATTTTTCTTGATATTGATTATTACAAATGTCTCTATTAAAGATCAAGTGACCTAATCTCGTTAGGTACAAGGAAGTACATGTATCAGAAAATTGTCACAGAAACTAATTTTGGCACAATTATTCCTGTAATGGTTACTCTTGGAAATCTAAACTGCAGGAATAGTGCAGATAGTTAAAAAACAAATTAGTATCTAGGGGATAAAGCATTCGCCTGATGCACGGTCGGTCTAGAGTCAATCTTTCTTGATGGGCCCTTTGGGCTTTTTCTCTTTCCAGCCAGTGCTTCACAACTAGTATATCAAAGTGTGTGGTATGGTGCATATAAAAGATGCCTAGTTGCTAATAGAAAAATATAGAGGGTTTTCTGTCTAAGACTAAATATCAGAATTATGACAAACCCAACATCAATAGCTGATGATTAATAAATCAATGTGGTCTAGTGGTGTTGTTAAACAAAACAAACTAACATTAATGTCCTTTCTTTTACTTTTTTTTCTTAAAATGTTTTGATAACTGGATTTAATTTTTAAAAGGTTTTTAAGGGGTTTTTTTGACAGAAATATGATGTGAATTCTGACTGTAGTTCATTAACGCCTCTATACGACCGGTGAGGTACAAAGCAATTTAGTTGGCTAAGAAAGGTTGCTCCACTGGGAGACACTAATTCATTGATTGGACTAAGGTATTAATTCGCCCAACTTTTGAGCAAAAGGTCAGAAAGAGAAGAAACGCGGATGCCGGTGTCTAGATTGAAACCGTTATGGATTGTAAGATGGGGTAAGGTGTGGTTTTCGAGCCAGGGAATAATTGGTTAAGTATCATGTTGCAAATGGCTATAAAATTTACAGTATAAATGGCTACACATTAACAAAATTCATAGTGCCACATCATGGACCAAACTGTTGTCCTATAGGCATTTCATAGACAAATTACAATGTTATATTTTATATGGTATTTTAACTTTAAAATCTAACTTCCTTGACAGACTTTTAAATCAATTAGGAGGGGTGAAACACAGTCCAAGGGTAAAGCACTCGCATGATGTGTGTTCGTCTGGGTTCTATCCCCATCAGTGGGCACACTGGGCTATTTCTCATTCCAGCCTGCATACCACGACTGGTATATCAAAGGCCGTGGTATATGCCGTGATATATTCAAACAAAATGGCTACTACAGTGAAACATCTCAAAACTGTAACCTCTGTAAACCAGAATTACATCACAACCGGATCTTCTTCATTGTCCCTTTTTAAATATCACTATCAAAGAAAACCTCTCTAAAGCGGGCATACCCCTTTGAAACTGGACTTTTTATTTGGCCCTGTGGGTGTTTGTTTTAGTAGGATTTCTATTTTGTGGATTAAAATATTTGATATAAACTAAATATTGATAGTGTTGTTATAATACTGTGAAACTTGTGTAAACCGTATCCTAACCTAAAAAAACCCTGATCCTCTGAAAATTGGCCAAGTTTCACAGTCCCCAAATTTCTAAATTCTAAAACCCAACACTCTAAACACCGGATCCTGACTAAATCGGACAAAATTTATGTCTCCAGTGTGATCTGGTTTAAACAGGTTTCACTGGATTTAAATGTGAAAGTAGACATTTCGGACATTTGTCGAACTCTACTGACCAGTGTTAAGTAAGGGTACCCTAACAACCCTGACATCTGGACATGTCCACAATGGACTTTGTGTGATACTAACCACATGGCAAACACTGAGGTTCAGTCACAGGTCAAGTACAAGTCTAATCTCTACCTGATACATAAGCTTTTATCACATTATGATCAATTCAATTTATTGGCATTATTCTTCAATCCAAAGTTAATGTCATGTTCCTGTGTTATATATATATAATTTCCAAACCAAATGTTATTTAAAGGAAGATTACGTAAAGATTTGTCTTTTCAAGTAAACTGATATATGTACTAGTAATGCTAATTTGTAATCCTTTGCCATTTACACTATCAAACTACTGAATAGCAACATATTTGTAATATTCTGAATTTTGCTATTTTACTTTGCTATCCGGTCTGTGGGATGGTGCATATAAAAGATCCCTTGCTACTAATTGAAAAATGAGGTGGGTTCACTCTCTAAGACTATGTTGTAATTACCAAGTGTTTGACATTCAATAGCTGATGATTACTAAAGTTTAACTTTATAAAAAGATCCCTTGACACTATTTGAAAGGACAGGTCTATGTGCCAATATCAGTTAATCTCTCTCACCATCTATTATTATGTACTCAATGTGTCAAAATAACCAAATTACCAGCTACCAACAGCCATAGTTTAAAATGTGCTGCTTCATTTTATACCTCTCTTCTTTTTTTTCAAACCCATTTAAAAAAAACCAATCATGCATACAATTAAAGATCAAACTAATTAACTTTCCAGAAATCAACTGATATAGGTTCTGTGATGTAAATGTCTTCTTTTTTTTCTCTTTTTTTCAAGTGGGGGTCTATGTTTGATAGCTCTTTGTTTCCTACCCTTCCACAAAATATAACAAAGTAAGCAAATAAGCACAGCAAACTGGACATGTTCCATCTAGTACTAACTAAACACCCCAAACAATCCAAGCAGGTCCTGGATTCTTGTGGAAATGCATCGCTAGGTAACAGCACTTCAATCTTTACAGCAGACTGAATTTGAAAGTGCTCATCAGTGCCTGAATTCATTATACGACAGTCAGTCCCAAAAGGTTAAACATATCATATACATGTCACATTTATATGTGTTTTAACAATACGTGCAGATAGCTTCAAACATTATATCTGTTGACATGCTGACTTTAATACATTTGATATTTGCCCCAAAATGGAAAATGATCTGTTTTTTCTGCACTTGTCTACTAGGCTCAATCATCATTTTGCTTCATTATCTGGTCAGGGCTTATAGATTATGGTAGCTCCACTCCCATGGCTAGTGATATTCAATGATGGGCTAGTAAATAACTACTATTGTCATGCCCAGCGGCTAGTGAATTTTTTTTTTGCCGAATGTTGGCAGTTCAAGTCTATTTTGTAAATATGAATATCATGCCCCCACCCCCACCCCCACCCCCAATGTTAGTCTTTTTAAGCTACACAGATCTGTCATACCCAATTTTTACTATTATTTAATAAAATTGTATTAACTTCAAAGTAGGGCAAGTGAATTTTTAATTGTGGCTAGTAAATTTGTAAAATCACTGATCCCATGGCTAGTGGATTTATTAAAATTCTAGAAACCCTGCGGGTGTTAAATTTTTAAGCTCTCCTTATCTGAAATTCCTCGCCAAATTGTTATCTGGAGAGCAATGGATTGGTTACCTATTTCTAAATGGATCGAGAGGACCAGTTAACTACAACATTCAACAGTGTTGTTCTGATAAAACATATCATCCATAAAATGGTTAGATTTTTGTTGAAACTGAACAATATGCTTTACTTAGCTTTTTTTTTCAATTTATAACTGTTAATTATTGAAAAAAATACCACTAAATTGTTGATTAAAGTTCTATTCAATATGAAAAATGACAAATTTTGTATGATAATTAACTGTTGACCAAATTTGCTGCTGACTGCATTAATGGTTGTTGAAATTGTACCCGAGGATTTAACTTGTAAGAACCAGCAGACATATTTAACAATGCGGGGCAGGACGTAGGCTCCCAGTGGTAACACGCTCACTTGATGCATGGTCGGTTTGGGATCGATCCCTGTCGGTGGACCCATTGGGCTATTTCTCGCTCCAGCCAGTGCACCACGACTGGTACATCGAAGGCCGTGATATGTGCTATCCTGTCTATGGGATGGTGCATATAAAAGATCCCTCGCTGCTAATCGAAAAAAGTAGTCTATGAAGTGGCGACAGCGGGTTTCTTCCCTCAATATCTGTATGGTCCTTAACCATATGTCTAACATATAACCGTAAATAAATTGTGTTGAGTGCGTCGTTAAATAAAACATTTCCTTCCTTTGTTTAACAATGTTGTTAAGATACCTTCGTCCCTCATGCAGGCATTAATCTAGCTGGTGAAATGACTCTTTTGTTTTGCCAAAAGCTGGCTCAAGTCACTAAGTTGTTAGCAGTAGTAAGAAGTCAAAGTTGCCATAATATTTATTCTTTAGTTTTTAGTCTTAATATTTTATCTGATTTCAAGAACAAAAGTACTATACAAATATCAAGAAATCATCTTGTGGACTGCCAAATAGCTAACTTAGCACCTTGTTGGTCTTGTTCCACTTTGGAAAGGGATTGGACATCAATGTGTACTCGTGTTTGTAGTTGAACAGTCCAGTTTTAATTAGCTCCATTTGACTGATGCCAAGAAATATCATTTATTAAATTCATTTTCTTACAACACCACCACATTTATTATTTAACAGCTTTGTTTTTAATGGAAATATTCAACTGTTTTGCGGTAATTTAATTACTGGAAGAAGTAGAATTTGATGACGAAATAATTTCGGATCAAGAGAACAATTTGGACGCTACAAATAAACACGAATCCTGACGAAACAGTACAAAATGTATCAACCAATTACATTTCACTTTTAACATAGTACTACAAACAATTACAGAAGAAATTATGCTTTAATTTACTTAGTGAGGAAATAAGAAAAAAAAACTGTTAATGATTTCAAATGTAATTACTTATTCTTAAAATAACATCTTAAACAATTGTTAGTCAACATGTTTCTTTTTTTTTTAATCAAATGTCTTTACTTTTTTCTGCAAGGTGTCTACCAGAAAGAATTTTTTTTGTGTATGGCACTATGGAACTGAATATTTACAATGTGTGTGCTGAATGCAATAGGCCTCCAACAGAAAGAAAATGGGTTAGGTTTAGGGTTAGGACTAAGAAAATCATAGAGTAATCATGAGAGTAATTAATTTTGTCAAAAGATTAAATAAAAAAAAATAGAATCTTCAAAACAATTTGGGTATGACACCATACCTGTTTTATCCTCTAACAGAAACCCAATTCTGGGAAGGAAGATGTCACTTCTAGATTAGTGACTGCTCTTTGTTAACAACAATGAAGTATGCAGCAGATAACTAAGGAACTAAACATAAAAAGGTTTATGTACAAGTGGAGGTTGAGCTGTCATTAGCCAAGTTGCCAAATGCTAATTAAACTTTAATATGCAAATACTTTTCACAGGGCTATAGCTCTGGGTAAATAAAAAATTTCGCCAAATTATCTATTAAACTTAAAAAATGGCAGAAAACCAGTTATTTTCTAATACAATGTAGTAAAATTATTTCGCCAACTTAAAATAAAATTTCGCCAATTGTTTTTAAAATTCGCAATTGGCGAATTTGGCGACTGTCAGAGCTAGCCCTGTTTCATTATTAATTTGCCAAAAAGCTTATTTAAAAATAACCTGTTCTTTCAGGTCTACAGCCATTTTGGCTGTTTAGCTAATTGAAATTTGAATTTCTCTTGAGATTTTCTTACCAAATTTGCCAAATTACTAATAATTTTAGGGGTCCATCTTAAACCTTCAACAAGAGGTGACTGAAACATTCTCAGCTTTTCTAGGAATGGACTGTATGCACGATATGATATGGTTAACCACCCGTACGTAGCCAGTGAAGTAGATATCTGATGAAAATTCTATCCATGATGAAGGTTTCACAAAAGGAGATTTTTATTGCCAGTACTGGCTCCAACCCAGAGTGAGTATACTGCTAGGTTCAATGGGTAGGTGTAACACCACATACACAGACTTTCACCCACTTTTTGGGTGTGATTATGGGTTTGTCTCCTGAGTGTATGACCCCACATGATTACCTGGCATACATTGCAGGTTCTGTGCACCTCGGGCTCGGTGATACCGAGATAGCTCAACTGACAGCAAGTGTGGAGCATGGACCTGTCAAGTAGTCCCATACTGAAATGGAAATACTGTGGCTTCACCATTCACCTCATCATCATCCATGTTTGCAATATCAAAAAAGAAAAAAAGAAAAAAGAAGTCTGTCTCTGTGTTAAATGTTTGTGGTGCTTAAAAAAGAAAAAAAAAGAGAAAAAAAAAGCACCTGCTCACACATGAGATGTGCTACATTACACAACTGATAATGATCCTGTCATTTCTGGTGTTTTCTGAGGAGTTTTTACACCTGCTATATACAGACACTGCAGCACTGCCTGATTATTAACAAACGCCATGGAACCATGGACTGGCGATGCCAGAACATGGATTCATGGTGGGCGTGCCTGAACCGTTCTGGATAGGGGCACGAGAAAATAGTTCCGATTCCGATTAACAAACGTAAATCTGAGCTGATGGTCAAGAACCTTTTACAATGACAAAGACAAATATAGCCACATACATGTGAACTAGAATATATACACATACCAGCCAATTAAAATGAGATCCAGACTCTGGCAAACTGTTAACCTTAGTTGGAAGTCCAACCACTGGGTTTCAGCCAGAGGGTAAAACAGGTCACCCACCCACTTTTTTTCTTTTTTTTAACCTTTTGACAAAATTAATTATACTTATCATTACTGTATGATTTGACTGTGGTTGCATTCAATTCCATAGCATCATACCCAAAAATTTCTCTCTGGCAAAAACATTAAACAATCATTAACTGAGACTTAATGGATATGGTCACATAACAAATTATTTCTCAGTTTGATGTTATACACAGCAAGATACAACTAACTATTTCCATGTTAATTAGAAAAATAACAAATACATGTATACATAGTGGGAAAACATGGAAACTGGAAGTTGCTATGCAATAAGTACCATTAACTTGGATACAAAATGTTCCCAATGTACAGGTAACATTGTGTAAACTGAAACGCACTGCCTTCATAAAAATAAATATATTTTATCTTTCAAAATACATAAGTGGTTACATGTCTTACACTTATAGTCCTTCCCACAAGGAACACCTTTTTTCATACTATGGCATTTACTACAAGTTATTTATTTCTGAGCAGATTGTTTTTTAAATTGCACAAAAAAATTGTATTTTTTTATTATTTCCAAAACATTTTTACATTAAATATACTGAAAATATTTATGATTTATAGACATGTTCGGGGGAGGGGAGGGGAGGAGGAGGAGGAGCAAAGCAATCACAGTTGCTTGCTAGACTGGTTTTTTTTTCTCCTCCATCTAACGTTAAATGAACGAGATAAGATAGAAGGAAATAGTAAATACGTCACTTGTCTATGCATCTAGATTATGTATTATGGAAAAATAATGGCTTCCCAAATTTTGCTTGATGTAACAGTATAAGTTTAAAGTGTGCTGATGTGTCACATACCTCGCCATGATAAAAAAAAAAAAAAAAAAAAAAAAAAAAAAGAGGAGTGATTAATTTGTCCCCTAACTCAGATCACCATATTCATATCCTATAAATGTACACCTAAGGGGAGGTAAAAATTACTATCCTTGAACTGGTCTCAGGGGAGTGATCAGGCTTTCTGCCAGTTGGTATGTAGGGTAAAATGATGTACTGAAATCTTGGAAATTAATGGATACATTTTCTTAATTTAAAACTTGTAAAAAAAAAAAGGAGTGCAGCGTTCAATTTCGAAACATTTCAAACCTCTAACCACCTAGTAGAGGCATTTATGATTTGGCGGGACGTAGCCCAGTGGTACAGTGCTTGCTAGATGTGCAGTCGGTATGGGATCGATCCCCGTCGGTGGGCCCATTGGGTTATTTCTCATTCTAGCCAGTGAACCATGACTTGTATATCAAAGGCCGTGGTATGTACTACCCTGTCTGTGGGATGGTGCATATAAAAGATCCCTTGTTGCTAATCGAAAAGTAGCCCATGAAGCAGGTTTCCTCTCTCATTATCTGTGTGGTCCTTAACCATATGCTTGATGCCATATAACCGTAAATAAAATGTGTTGAGTGTGTCATTAAATAAAACATTTCTTTCTTTCTTTCTTTATGATTTGTTTCTTTTTTATTACGTACTCTCAAACTAGTTTCAGGCAGAAAAGCTGATGATGGGGAGCGAATGTGATACATGTAGCTTCCCTTAAATGGTGGAGTTTGATGTCATCAAGCAGACAGTTCCCCAATACATCATGATCTTGCCCCTTCCCAAATTAAAACCGGCCCTTGTGCTATCTTGTGATGTAGACAGTGAGACAGGCTTTATCTATCTGACATTCTGTCAGTTAGGAAGAGAGAAGTCTAGAAAGCTGAGGTTATCTAGTCACAGACAACAAGACAATCCTATCTTATCAGGGTGTCTGGACAGCTGATACCAAAACACTGATTAACACAAATTCACTACACATGACTATATGCCAAATGCTCCTCATTGACAAGTGACTGACTGGACTTAAAATCAAAACCAATTCACTAGATATGTTTGTATCAGGCCTCCCAGCCACTTGTAGATATTAAAATATAAGAAATAATAGGAATTTGCATACCAAAATATAGGAGTTTTATAGGAATTTTGAGGTCAATTATCATGATTATAGGTATTTTACGCGGATTTTTAAAGACATTTACATTACTAATGGTATGTTCTTACCTTGCTTTGTACACAAGATACCATCTACTACCTCAACAAACAATGTTGAAAATTAGCAGTCACCTGGTTGCCCGTAGCGACCTTTATTGGCTATGGGCCACTGAATTTCACAAAGGTAGTCCATTGGGAGACCATTGATTTTAGAGTCTGGCGAATATGGTACCAGGTGAAAAATTAACGCACTGAAACTGAATCGAATGTCACAAAACACACCGCTATTGTGCTGGCGCGAACTACAGATCTGGCAACAGACAACATTATAGAACATGTTCTATATTTTGACAACGCCAGACTTACCAGACCCGGCCTTAGCTTCTGAGATTTTGGTCCGAGGCTTTAAAAAATATAGCTCAAAACGTATTGCAAACACATCATGGGTTTTTTTTAAGTTGTCGGATTAATGGACTGGATACACCATATTTATTTAGTAGACCTACTTTTTGACATTATTCAATGTTATGGTACAAATTAATCATATTTAATAAGCTTATATTATTCTGGGACAAAATCAAATTTTAACATGTACTTTTAACTCACACTAACAATGAAATGTTCCATTACTACATGGATTATTTCAAAAGTCAGTTAACTGGCATGTAGGCCTAAAGATAAAATTCATATAAAAACATTAATTTATTAAATTGTAAACTCATATTATCTGAAATGTTTTTGGGGGTAAAACATTCAGTGTAAATAAAAACAATATATATTTATAAAACTGCATAGGATAAATCCAACGTAACTTGAATGACAAAAACCGTAATACGAGATCAGGGCTGTATCTCTGCACAATGCAAAATAGTGGATGATTCCATGAATCTTTATCTAGTGCCTCATCTTTAGGGTTGGACTATACCAATTCAAATCCCATAGGCGACCATGTTAACGTTTGTATTTAAAAACACTATATGCAATATATCAACCAAACTATGACCCATAAATATCAGTACTACAATCCCTACCTCAAAGTATTAACTGCAGAAAATGGTACCTTTCATGGCTCATTTTCGGTATAACCAGATGTTTTTACAACACCCCTAGTTTCGCACAAAATTTTAGTACTTTTTTTTACATGTACCCCATACATGTTCCAAGCACAAGGCTACTTGACACAATGGTACTAGATTAATTAAAATTGTATACATTTTTAGCCCAGATGAAACTCATTTTTTTTACAACCAACACACTCACATTTATAACCAATCACAGGACTTGTGGTGTTAACTTCTCTATCAAAAGTTCGGTGCACCTCGAACTTCGACCCAGCCGGAAATTAATTGGTATAGTGCTACCTTAGGAGGACAGCCTGCTGGCGACCATGGTTTTCATGTTAATTTTCAACCCTGAACAAATATATACCAAGGCTTGCCAGCAGTCCATGCCAGTATCCAGGATAATATGAAAGTTGGTGCACATTCAAAGCATCTTCTGAATTTCTGACAGGCTGGGAATATAACTCAGTAACATATTTTATTCATCGGCATTTTGGCAAATCAATTGAGTCAAATATAGGAAATATAGGAAATGAATCTCAATATAGGAGTTTTATAGGATCCTATAAAAAATATAGGAAATATAGGTCTGGGAGGCCTGACTGTATGTCAAACATCCACCATTGACAACTGACAGGAATTAAAATCAAAACCAATTCACTATATATTACTGTACGTTACTCCCCCCCCCCCCCCCCCCCCCCCCCCCATTGACAAGTGATTGACTCGACTTAAAATCAAAACCAATTCACTACATATGACTGTACATAAAACACCCCTATTGGCAACTTATTAACAGGTCTTAAAATCAGAACACCAATTCACTACATATGACTACATCAAACACCCGTCAGCCCTCAACACTGCGACTGATTTGGTCGCATATGTAACCATTTTCATTGGGTGACTAAAATACTTCATACTATCTATATAAAAATACAAGTAGACACCATCTGGCTGCTAGATCGAAAAGTTAACGTTGAGGGCTGCCCCTATTGGCAATTGATTAACAGGATTTAAAATCAAAACAAATTCACTACATTTGACTGGATGCCAAACTCCCCTATTGGCAACTGACTGACAGGACTTAAAATCAAAACCAATTCACTACATATGACTGTACGCTAACACCCCTCCCCCCCACCCCCCCGGCAACTGATTAACAGGATTTAAAAAAAATTAATCTTAATTCTTCAGTGACTTCTAAGCTGGTGACAAAAATCATATATGTTAATTACCATTGAATTTTTTCCCCCCAGTAGTGCTAGAGGCTATGACCTGATGACTAACTATCAAATGTCAGGAAATTATAAATGCCACCCCCACCCCCACCCCCCAACCCCACTCCCACCCCTCCCATCTAGTCCACTTTACACAGAGAGCTGACCTTTGGTTCACCTGGCCTCTTTTTGAGGAAGCCAGCAAATGTAGAAATGATGGATGTGGTTAATTTGTCATATAGGTATTCATGCAAATGACACATAACAGTGACCATGATTGTAAAATAAACGACAGTAATGAACATGGTTTTGGGATATATTAATCAAGAACATATATATATAAAAACACTAAGTGTCAATTGGTATTTGACAGTCCGTAGTTGAAGCTTGTAGACCACAGATCAAACAAAGTTTGGCATATAACCGTAACATGGTTTCGGGGCATCTACACATATAAACCCCATAATTTGTGCTTGCTTGACTGTGACAAAACAATTTGCAAACAATAAAAAGGAGTTTTATAGTAAAAAAAGTAAAGAAAGAAGAAAAAGTGAATGATGACACAATTGAGTTACTTAACAAAATTGTGTGGATGTAAATCTGTGGTGACATCAAAAGTTAATTCAATGAAAACTTGTGTTAATGTGTCAAAAAAACCAACCCCAACAAACAAACAAACACACACACACACACACACACACACACACACACACACACACACACACACACACACACACACACACACACCAAAACAAATCCCAACAAAACAAAACAAAACAAAAAACCCATCCCATAAACCAAACTAATACAAAAATGTGGAGAAGGGTATGCAATCTCTGTCAGTTTGTTATATTTCATTTGACCTTAATTTTAACTGGAAAATATTTTAAGAATTTGAAGAATTTTTTTCCTTCCTCCTTATTAATAAATACAATACTTACCACCAATCTAATACTTACCACCAATCTAACTGAACAGGGCTGGAAATTTTACATAAATAGCATCATACAATAATATTGTACACTGAATGTATCCTTTTTATCAATTACAAAAAGTACACATGGTACAGAAGAAGTCAAAACTGTTCATACTCACATTGGAAGCAGAAGACGGGTTTCACAAAATACGTGTCCACTAGTCTGTGGGGAAGCTTTGGAGGACCTGAAATAAAGCAAAGGTATATCTTAGAATATTTGAGTTACGATAGTTTCTCTGATACGGAAGGTTTGGATTTACTATGATATATGATAATCCATGTATGTATCTACCATGATACAACTGTACGATAATATCAATATGACTCCAACAATGTTATCATACTCAAATACTGGTCTACAAAATAAGAAGGATCACCCAAGTCCTCAGCAAAAGATCAGCCTTCCAAGCAGCAAGAAATGAACTTTAATCTAGATGATTCCATGGATAAAACTAAACAGAACCATTGCAACGACAGATCAGCTGCTGTCATTTACACCTTCCCACCATGTACTGCCAAACAATCCAGAAGATTCTGACAGATTTTCAATGTAAGGCAGTGTATCAATTAATACCTTAGTGCTTCAGCTTACAGACACCATCAGCGACATCGACTTGTGGGAGAAAGAAAGAAAGAAATGTTTTATTTAATGATGCACTCAACACATTTTATTTACGGTTATATGGCGTCAGACATATGGTTAAGGACCACACAGAGTTTGAGAGGAAACCCGCTGTCGCCACTATATGGGCTACTCTTCCGATTAGCAGCAAGGGATCTATTATTTGCGCTTCCCACAGGCAGGATAGCACAAACCATGGCCTTTGTTGAACCAGTTATGGATCACTGGTCGGTGAAAGTGTTTTACACCTACCCATTGAGCCTTGTGGAGCACTCACTCAGGGTTTGGAGTCGGTATCTGGATTAAAAATCCCATGCCTCGACTGGGATCTGAACCCAGTACCTACCAGCCTGTAGACCGATGGCCTACCACGACACCACCGAGGCCGGTCGACTTTTGGGAGAGAACACACAACTGGCTGCTGAAGGTGAGAATAGAAGGAGACGATGGGGATGGATTGGTCATACACTCCCTCTGGAAACCAGCATCGAATATCACCAGGCAGGCTCTGACATGGAACCCACAAGGCAGAAGAAAAAGAGGCCCCCCCAAAGAACACATGGTGAAGGGATCTCCAGGTGGACACCACGAAGACCTGGAGGCAGCTTGAAACCAGAGCCCAGGACAGACAACTCTGGAAAACTGTAGTCAACGGCCTATGCCCCAGAAGGACAAGGGTCATAAGTAAGTAAGCTAGCTTCAGGTTAACGACATGATGACCATTTACTTACTATATTTCCCCCTTGAATTATGCATACTTTTGTCTCTAAAAAACACTGGTACATGTACATGATGCAGACCAGCCATGAACAAACCCAGGTACATAGAAAAATTAACCTGAACTTTAAAACATACATAAAAAAAAATCTCATTAGAAAATCAGTGTGGATAAAAATAATCATGGAAAACTTTGTAGTATTATTTACACTATTGAAGGCAAAAATAATGTTAGTAAATTTATTTGTGATGTATTTTTGTGACACACACACACAGAACATCGTGGATACACTGTCATTTTTAATGTAATAAATGGCTTAATCCCCCCCCCCCCCCCCCCCCCCCCCAAGAAACGAGTACCATATATTTTCACCTATTTGTCAAATATTGTTCATCAAAATAATATCTCGTAACTAGGATGGGTGTCAGAAAATGATACAAAAGATATTACCGTTTTCAAGTTTTGGGAACAATATTGCAAGTTTGTTTTTGTTGAAATATTCCCACTGTTTATACTCAGTTATATGTTAATTGATGATTTAAAATTTTATAACTCATCTGAGATCAGTTTTGATTGTAAACTGTGTCATGGGAAAAATTATCTCCTGGATGACCTCCCAAACACCTGTTGCCCATGTTTGTTCTAAAATCTTGTCATTGGTATCAATCGTTGTTCAAACAATCTTTTGTACACAATATGTACACCAGCACATTCATGATCATCTTCATGAATATTAATCAGCCAGCATTGAAAGTTTAAATATTGTAAAAATGGCAGAGGAACATTCTCTTTTGATGCACAATTTGATAAAAAAATTGGATACCTATAGTCCATCCCACTGGCAACACCGTTTTTCATACTATGCAATTTAATACAAGTTATTTATTTCTGAGCTGATTATTGTTTAAATTGCACACAAAAATAGTTGTTTTTTGTTATTTCCAAAACACTTTTACTTTTCTTCTTAAGTCAACCCAAATTGAAATTATTTACAAAAAACATATTTGCTGGAGGATGGGACGAACTATAAATATATGTGCAAAGCTGAAGTTCATAAAATTATTATTTTTTGTTTAAATATTTCACATATTAGTCATTCATGATTCTTATTTGCTAAAAATAAATATTTTAATATTTTAGGCTTTATATACATATATATATAGGTTGACTTATAAGCAGGTCAATAAAACAAAATATATTTTAAGGGCTTGAAATTGTGAATTCGACTTACAGCCAAGATCGACAGTCAGGGTTTTTGCCAGAGGGTAAAATTATGTACCCTAAAATGTTGGCAATTAATAGATATTATAATATAGCCTGTGTGACATTGTTATTTTTAGGTAGATCATAGTAAGGGACGTGCGGTTCAAAATGTGTTAAATGGATGAAATGTAATGTCCAATTTCATAACATTTCAAGCCCAGATTTAGCTAGTAGGGCAGGGATTCTGCCAGAGGGTAATATGGGTAAAATTCCATACCCACCAAAAATAGTTTTTGCAGAATTGTTTTTTTTTAAAGTTGACCTTTTGACAAAATTAATGACTGTTATCAATACTGTATGATTTTCATAACCCTAAACCTAACCCATTTTCTTTATTAGTGAAGCCCCCATATATATATATATATATATATACAGTACAAAATATCAGTTAAATAACTTACTAGTGTCGATCATTAGCATAAATTATTAAATTATATAAAAACCCTATTTATCATATGGACTTTAAAAAATAAATTAAAATGTATACATGTAAATATGATTGCAAATTGTTTACCAGAAGAAAAAAAAAAGGAAAAAAAAAAGAAAGAAAAAAGAAAGAAAGAAAAAGAAAAAGAAAGAAGAAGAAAAAGAAAACAAAAAAAGATTTACAAAGTAAGCTTCAATGGTAAATAAACTCCAACAAAAAGTTTTAAAGATATCAGATGAAGTTTTAATTTTCAAAGCAGTGAAATGGTTAATATTTGTATTTGTGATCACGCTCAGCTGTCGTGATAACATTCCATCAGTAAAAAGGGCAGCTAGAAAGAAATAATGTTTTTTAGTTCATTATACATAAAACTAACCCAATAATTAACTGACCCCAGTAAAAAAAATACAAAACAAAAAACAAAGCTAAAGTTTACCCTCATACTGTTTTAAATTAAATTAATTAAGGTTTTTTTTTTGTAATAATATTTCAATTACTGTAAAAAAAAAAGTTTTCTGTAGAGCGATGAATGGATGTTGACCAAGGTAAAGTTTAATACAGGGTTCAACGGCCGCTACAAGTACAACTGAGAGCTACGTGCTACAATATTTACCACGGTACTTGAAATATCCAGGAAAGTGGATGAGAAGTTATTTGTTCAAACATCTGGCACGCCAAAATAGGCCCAATCAATATGTCGATGAAAGCACTTAATTTGTGTGACGTCATAATTTACCATTATAGCTCTTCATGATTCAGATTAGTGTTTTAGTAAGCAAATATAAGAGGTGCTGTTCCAAAAACGATTAAAGGGTAGGGGCATGGAGGTGGGAGGGGGAACAAGTTATTTGAATTAAAATGCGTGACTGGTTTTGATAGAATTTTGTTTTAAATATGGTGCCACTTTGCACCTGTAAGTAAATCATCCTACTCATTCAAGAGTGTATATATAAGAACTGCTTGTCATTTTTTGGTGAATTTATTGAAGATTATTATTGATAGTAAAAAATGATCAACATGAATGCACCTACATTGTAGCAAATTGACAACAATACTGCTAGGGTTTTTAAAATTTTTATTAACACATGGAAGTAAAACTGGATCCATGTGAAATTACAAAAACATTAATAAGATTATCTGTTTGTTCGTTTTGTTTAACAACACCACTAGAGCACATTGATTTATTAACCATCGGCTATTGGGTATCAAACATTTGGTGATTTTGACATAATTATAGACTCAGAGAAGAAACTCGCTACATTTTTCCATTAGTAGCAAGGGATCTTTTACATGTACCATCCCATAGACAGGATAGCACACACCACAGCCTTTGATATACCAGTTGTGGTGTACTAGCTGGAACGAGAAATAGCCAATGGGCCCACTGATGGGGATTGATCACAGACTGACCGCACATCAAGCGAGCACTTTACCACTGGACTATGTTAGGGCGGGACGTAGCCCAGTGGTAAAGCATTCACTTGAGGCACGGTCAATCTAGAATCGATCCCCGTTGGTGGGCCCATTGGGATATTTCTCGTTTCAGCCAGTGCACCATGACTGGTATATCAAAGGCTGTGGTATATGCTATCCTGTCTGAAAAAAAGAAAGAAAGAAAAGTGTGCCGATATTAAAATATCACAAGTAAAACTAACGCACCAGAATATATCAGATTTAAAAATACACAAAACTATATCCACCAGGTGTAGGAAACCACATATTATACACGTATTATACCTGCGTACTATACATCTATTTAACATATCAGTGAGTTCAGGCCAGCTAACCCGAGATCCTGTGTAAACACACTCACCTTTCCACTGTTCTTTCTAGATGTGAATGACCTGGCGCTATTATTATTATCTGCAAGTGAACTTTTTACATAAAATACGTGCTATCATCTCTTGACAGCTCATACAAATTTCAAACAATCTCATATTTCTTTACACATAATTTTTAAAATAAATATGGGATTTTATTGCAACATGCTAATAGTAATCACTATGAGGGGATAAAATAAATGCCACGTAATATCAAATTCGCTAAGCATGTCTTAACAAATTTTTTTATTGACAGAACATATTAACCAACTAAGGGGTTGGACACAGTCTAGGATTGATCCCACCTGGTGGACCATCAGGTTATTTCTCGCTCCAACCAGTGCATAACGACTGGTATATCAAAGGATGTGATATGTACTATCTAAGTATCTTGTCTGTTGGATGGCGCATATAAAAGATACCCCGATACTATTGGAAAAATGTAGTGGGTTTTCTCTCCAAGACTATATGTCAGAATTACAGGATGGCAAATATAAAAGATACCTTGATACTTATAGAAAAATGTAGCGGGTTTTCTCTCCAAGACTATATGTCAGAATTACAAAATGTTTGACATACAATAGCCGATGATAAATAAATCATTAATAAATCAATGTGCTCTAGTGGTGTCATTAAACAAAACAAACTAGAAACCAACTATGGTTGGATGTAGCCCAGTGATAGAATGTTTCCTTGCCTGGTAACAGATCACAGGATTGACCACCCTCAATGGACACAATATGTTTTTAGCCCATCTTATAATCAGAGCCCCATGACTGATATAGCAAAAACCATGGTATGTGCAGTCCTGTCTGTGAGAAAATGCACAATAAAGATCCCTTGTTGCTATCTGAAGTAGTCTATGTGATGGCCGCAGGTTTTGTTTCTGACCATCTAGACTATTGACTTAAAGTGATTTTACCATTAAGATCGCTTTGTAAAATGGGCCCCAGGACAGACAACCAAAGGGACTTGCAGTACTAATGCACTTCAGCAAGTCTATCTATTCAATACATAAAAAGAAAATGGGTCCAACATAATGACATCAAACTGCCATTTTTAGGACCTCAGATAAAACGAACCAGTCAAAAGTAAGTCATGGTGACCTAGTTATGGTACGCCATACACCACCATCCCAAGTTGTACTGGCATGCAAGGTTTGATGACATCATTAGAATCGATAAGGAAGATATATGGCCCAGACAAGGATTTCCTTTAATGAGCAGTAATATGTGAAAAGTAGGTTACGGTGATCTAGTTATGAGTTGTACTTGCATGCAAGGTTTGATGATCCTACATGAATTGATAAGAAAGATATGCTCCAGAGAGAAAAACACTTATAGCAAAGATGGGTATATAATTTTTTTTATTACATCACGAGGTATAAAATACACTTGAATTCTCACTTTTCTTATATCACCAGTTTCAAAATACACCTCAATTCTCACTTTTCTTACACCACCAGTTTCAAAATACACCTCAATTCTCACTTTTCTTACACCACCAGTTTCAAAATACACCTCAATTCTCACTTTTCTTACACCACCAGTTTCAAAATACACCTCAATTCTCACTTTTCTTACATCACCAGTTACATGTCCAGTAAGTCTGCCAGCACAGATTTCAATGAATGAAAAACAAATATTAAAAAATTAACGACACCCCAGCACAAAAATTGAGATCGGCTATTGATGGCTGTCCAACAAAGGAAAGTACATCAATATGATGATTTCCATTAAAACTTTAATAAAATTAATTCCAGGTGGAATGTAAAAGATTTCAAAACATTTTTGCTTCCAAATATATTGTCTTTAATTGGCTTCAGATGATTACACTCCACCAGAATGTGGCGCAAAGTCAGTGTACACTGACGAGAAGGATCCTTCTTTGTAACAAATGAATGTGTTAAATGTGTATGGCCAATGTAAGCACAGCTCACCAGCGCAGATTTAGACACCAATACACAAATTTAAAGCTGTGTGTCAAAACCTATTTCCATTTGCAATGGAGTTTTTAAAAAAACCTATTGACTTGATGTTACTAACAAATGAAAGAAAACCCCACAGATTAGGGTTTCTAAGCGGATATTTGTTATTTTCCTATATTAGCACACAAAAGAAACCCTCGATTGACACAGACCTGCACTAAGTGATTTCAGTGTTTAAGGAAATGTTTTATTTAACAACACACTCAACACATTTTATTTACGGTTATATGGCGTCAGCCAGTGTTTAAGTACCTCATTTAATTAATTTGTTATGTCACAGTTAAACTGTCTGGACATGTGTCTGGGCGCCATGTACTCAAGACAGAGTACTTGTACCTAACTGGATATATACTTATAATATATGCACAGAAGTCAAATTAACTGAATTAATACACACACACAAACACACACTAAAAGAGCCAACAAACCCCCACTTTAAAAAAAAAAAAAACCCAACCCCCCCCCCAACACCAACCCCCCCCCCCCCCCCCCCCCCCCCCCCAAAAAAAAACCCTCCAACAAAACAACAACCTAAGAGCCTGTTAATAAAATACTGTATTAAATATGTGAAATTGGACTCCCTGTTAGTCACATTGGCTATTTCTTCCAATGAACAGCAAGGGGTATTTTACATGCAATAACTCACATACATGTGGTAAATACCACAGAAATTTATATACATGTATTACAACTTTTGATCATTTTTATTTCTTCTGAAAATAAGTTTGTATTCAGAAGATTCTCATAGATTGTTTTTAGGAAAATGAAGTGACACCCATTAATCGATGTGTATTTTTGTGTAGTTTTGTGCTGGGGTGTCGTTACATCAGCAGGATTTTTCTCATATGACATGCTATGTGTCATAATTATCATATGTTTGGTATGTAACAGCCTGCAAATAGTTCATATGTCATTTAAAAAAACCCTAACTTTCTAATTTATTTCTTACTTAAAAATCATAAACATGAGTTGATGAGCAACTGAATTTGAAAAGGTTTAGGGCCAAAGGTACAAAGTGTGTTTTTTGTTTCATCCTACATGCATTTACTATGCTCAAACACCTGCTTAAGAAAAACAGGCTTCCAGAATTCCCCCTCACATACCCTTGGGATTATACAATAAACTGTTGCAATATATCATGTTATTATCACAAACCACAAATACACAGGAGAGAAAGTGCACCACAAGAAAACCACAAGAATTTGGATAAATGGCCTGGTTAACAATACAAATCCGCTGGCTTACATTCTGCAGAAGTGAAATGGAAAAGTACATCTGACCTACACAGGCAACCCAGTTTTTTGTACTGACTATCTGGGACAGCATACTTAAATCATCATCACATTAGAGAACTGAATTAGTCCAACTGGAGGCCACTTTAGATTTTGTCTTCATCTGTCCGTGTGTTCTTCTGTCCAAGTATCTGTCTCTCCCACATATCCCAAACAAAAATTTAAAGCTTATTAAATAGCTGGTAACTAGCTGGCAACAACCTTGTGACAACCGCGTAACTACCGCGTTTCGAGCTAGTATTTGGAACCTTTTTACAACCATGCAACTAGCTTGTTGCAAGCTTTTCTTGCATGCTTGCAACTAGCTTCTAGCAAGCTTGCCGCACGCTTGCGACTACCTTGCAACAAGCTTGCAAAATGAAAAATGTGCTTGTGGGAAGCTAGCGAGTTGAAGATATGCATGCAGCAAGCATGCAGCAAGCTTGCGCAAGCATGCAGGAATTATTTAAGCTTGCGAAATGAAAACATGCTTGCGGGCAGCTTGCAGAATTACTGACTACCTTATGCGAGCTAAATGTTAGCTTGCAAATAGCTTGCATTGCTTGTACTACCTTGTAACAAGGTTGTAACTACCTTGCGACAACCTTGCCGCAAGCATGCATTTTTGTTTGGGATAGTTTTTCAACATTTTTTGTTGTTGCAATGCCTCAATGTATTGAGCTATAAAAATTTGAATAGTTAATTATAATGTAGTTACAGATTCAGTTCAACATTTATGAGGATTTACCTATTGTTGCGAGTTATGGCCCTTGAACTTAAGAGATAAGAAAATGTGTTGGATCAGGCAGGGTACTCTTAGAATATATGTTTCTATACCCAGCCAGCCATCATCAAAAAAAAAAAAAAAAAAAAAAAAAAAAAAAAAAAACAACAAAATAACACATACAAGAATTTAAGAAAATAATAATTAAAAAAAAATAAGGATAGGAACAGTTTTCAAACAGAGCCAAAAACATAACAAACTAATTTCAGAAAAATCTCGAAATTGTAAAAATTATTGTGGGCTTATAGTTTCTAGTTAAACCTAGGTTACAAATGTGCTGGTGGCCACAAAAGAGATTATGATGAAATCCATAGATAAAGTCTAATTTTATTACTCTGGAAATTTAAGAAGGAAAAAAAAATCGAATGACGCAACACATTTGTAATTTGAGTAACCTGATCAAATGATTATATTAAACATTCAGAACAGTCTAAGTTGGCTACCAAAGTCACTTGAGAAATCCACTTATATATCTGAGGATTTACTTCCTGCTATGTTAATGTGATGTGAGGATGAATTTTTTTTAACCGTCTAGCGCCCAAGAACTCAAAATAAATACAAAAAATTATCACATTATCAACTTGCAAGTTGATGTTTGATTTTTTTTTTAATTGTTTAAAATATACTTTTAATAATCTACTATGTTGGACATAAATTCTACATGTATACAAAAATGTATGTTATTAAATTTATAAAATATATTATGACATGTCTCTTATAAAAAAAAAAGTGTTATGTTCGAGGGTGGGACTTGAGGGATGTTTGGATCAATGACCATACCTAGGGGAGAAGTAAGGTGAACTGCTGCCACTGAAAAATATGAAGAAGTGCCATTGTTAATTTAAAATGTTCCTTTACCCTCAAAGGAGAAAGAAAGAAAGAAAGAAGTGTTTTATTTAATGATGCACTCAACACATTTTATTTACGGTTATATGGCGTCAGACATATGGGGATCACACAGATTTTTTTAGAGGAAACCCGCTGTCGCCACATAGGCTACTCTTTTACGACAGGCAGCAAGGGATCTTTTATTTGTGCTTCCCACAGGCAGGATAGCACAAACCATGGCCTTTGTTGAACCAGTTATGGATCACTGGTCGGTGCAAGTGGTTTACACCTACCCATTGAGCCTTGCGGAGCACTCACTCAGGGTTTGGAGTCGGTATCTGGATTAAAAATTCCATGCCTCGCCTGGGATCCGAACCCAGTACCTACCAGCCCCTCAAAGGAGAAGACATATTTTTATATTACTATTTTTTTTCTACCCCATCTCCATTGTAGGCTACGTACAACCTAGGGATCCCCTTTTTACTAGCCACCAAATGACTTCAAATGCCATGGGTGTTTCATAGCCACAAATTGCTAATATATCTCTATCCCATTTGAAAAACCTAATGTTTAAAAATTCTGTAAGTTCAAATACAACTACATGTATATAATTAACATAGGAAATATAATTACTTGTAACAAATAGTCACCAGAAATTGTTCTGACATAACGAAAAGGATTTTTCATTGGCCACTATTTTGCTTTTGGACACATGTGTACACACTTATTTTATTATTGTGATTTTTTTTTTTTAAACTAGATTTATTAAAAAAAAATTGGAGATTATTTGCATGGTTGGCACAACACTGTCATGTGTTTTAGTAACATTACATTACTAACAATGTCCCTTGCTCACATTAGTACCAATAACCCAGTCAACACTGTCGTGTGTTTTAGTAACATTACATTACTAACAATGTCCCTTGCTCACATTAGTACCAATAACCCAGTCAACACTGTCGTGTGTTTTAGTAACATTACATTACTAACAATGTCCCTTGCTCACATTAGTACCAATAACCCAGTCAACACTGTCGTGTGTTTTAGTAACATTACATTACTAACAATGTCCCTTGCTCACATTAGTACCAATAACCCAGTCAACACTGTCATGTGACATATCCACAACTGATTCCTTTCACAAAATCCTGGATCCGTGCCTGTATTTACAAGTTGGTGAATCTCGACAGTTTGCAGTGTTTTGTTATTCTCTAAGACCATACATACATTTTTTAGTTTAAATAGGCTGTCTTCCATGGTCATGTCTACACTTTAAAATGCCCAATGTAACACATTTCCTGTATTCGTTGTTTTCCCAGTACTTTAATACCATTGTATGACACAACTGATATTAATATCATGTCTCATACCATCAATTCTCTGACATTTCTAACATCCTTTGCATTTTTTCTAAATGTTTTTTGACCATAATACCAGGATTTCATTCCATTAAAGTTTTAACATTAATACACCTATTTCCATATTACATTATCCCCTCGCCAATAAATCCTTCTAAAAGCCATGGATTATACGAAGGCGGCTAAGCAACCTGTGACAAAACAAGCCATAAAACATTCTTGAAAATGTCTGATATACAGCACCATCACCGCAATGAGGACTATAAAACATGTACTTGCTAACTCGGACGTTTGCCACAATCGAGTCAATCAGTTTGGGTGCAAGCGAGTACAGAACCATGAGACCATTTGCCATTCTGTTGGAAGTATTACTTGAGGTAAATGTTACTGATACCTCCAGTTTGATGTTCAGTACAGGCTGGGAAGCACAGAGTACATAAACTCTACCAGGAAAATATGACACACTCACAAACACAAAAAAAAACCCCACACACAATAACTCATACACATACACACATCTGTAAACAATCAGTGCACAGGAACTGGGTGAACTGTCAAAATGTAGTGTACATATTCATGATGGCCAATAATTGTCATAGAACATTTTTCAGTAATAAAGAATGGCACTGGACTCTTCTCCAGGCCTAATGCTATTAATTAACAGAGAAAAACATTAGCAAAAAGGTTATTATAATATATATAACATCTTTTTTTTTAACATTTTTTTTGCAGCATCATTTACCTGACCATAATTGATATGTCCAAGATTTTGTCACACATTTTTTTTTACAACTTCTAGAATATTCAGGATTTCTGCCAGAGGGTAAAATTACATACCGGTACCCTAAAATCTTGGAAATTAATGGATTTATATATATTTTGATAATGATCAGATAGACGATAGTAAAAGAATCAATGTTATAACATTCAAACTAATGATCACCTAGCAGCGACACTTATGGTCTGTTTTGTTTTTATTATGTACCCTCAAATTATTTTCTGGCACAAAACCTGATATTGTAACATACATCTCAATGTGATTTGTCAGGATCTGCATTCATTTGGAAAGGTTCTAAATTGTACAATTGATCTAAATCGTAATATTTTGTCATCAAATAATACTACTTCCCGTAACGAAATTACAGCAAAACAATTGAATATTTCCATCAACACATGCAACTGTGTTTAATAACTATTATTAAAATAAAATGAAAGTAATTAATAATAAAGTCCATTTATACACAATTTTCTGTAAAAATAAAATTCCCTACAGAACTAGTTTAGGATTGCTGACAACAATTAGGGTTTTTGCCAGAGGGTAAGGATGGTAAAATTACCCTACAATCTGGGAAATTAATAGGTTTTTTTGGGGTTTTTTTTTTTGATGATAGTAAAAGAACTGTTGTTTAAAATTTGTCTAAGTGCATAAACTGCAGGTTCCAATTTCCAAACATATCTAAGACATAACCACCTAGTAGGGGCACTGCTTTGTTTTTATTACATACCCTCAAATTATTTTCTGGCAAAAAGCCTGACAACACCCCTAACTCCCACCCACCTCTTTTTTTTTTTTTTTTAAAGATTACAGAGGTTCTCCGTAGGTGGAGACTGGAAGATCCCATCAATCACATCATATTCATTATGTGACCAGCTAAAACAGGTGCAGAGTAACAGATAAGTAATCATTACAGATTTTTAACACTTGACTTTAAAAATGACTGCATTCGTCTACAGTTGAAACAATTATGCTAATTGAACACATATTTTGAAAGCAACAGTAACAGAAACAATTTATGTGCCTGGATCACTGCCAATTCGGTTAATCACCTGTTTGAAGACATGCCACCAGTTATGCAGCCAAGGCCACTTAAACTGTGGGAGACTTCTTTTTTTTAACCGTAGAGAACTTAAGATACATATAGGTAAATGTTTTCTATCGGCCCTCGGGCCTGGAAATGATTACAATTCTTCTCATGGCAATTTCGAACACTTTTGGTGGGGTTTTTTGTTACGTAACAGATTCCTAGACATGCCATACATCAGCCAAGTCTTAGACTTACTGACTGGATCAACCAATCTTCTGAACTTTCTACAACTGTAGAAATACCACATTCAACTTTCTACAACTCTAGAAATACCATATTCAACTTTCTACAACTCTGAAATACCATATTCAACTTTCTACAACTGTAGAAATACCATGTTCAACTTTCTACAACTGTAGAAATACCATATTCAACTTTCTACAACTGTAGAAATACCATATTCAACTTTCTACAACTCTGAAATACCACATTCAACTTTCTACAACTTTGAAATACCACATTCAACTTTCTACAACTGAAATACCACATTCAACTTTCTACAACTTTGAAATACCACATTCAACTTTCTACAACTTTGAAATACCATATTCCAGGGAACATTTTGTTTTCAAGATCTTGATTAGCGATATTTCTAGTCAAGTGATAATTGATTAGCAACTATACTGTTTAGTGTTTTAAAATTGTGGTAGCGATCTTTGAATCCTGAATAGTGAATAGTGTTGCGATACTGAACAAAATGTTCTCTATATTCAACTTTCTACAACTCTAGAAATACCATATTCAACTTTCTACAACTCTAGAAATACCATATTCAACTTTCTACAACTCTAGAAATACCATATTCAACTTTCTACAACTCTAGAAATACCATATTCATATTTCTACAACCCTAGAAGTAGCATATATGTGGAACCATTGGTGTCAGGAGGCTCAACACACACAAACAATTTGACTGGTACCATCATCTTCTATCACAGCAAATTTATCTAACATTAGGTTAAAAAAAAAAACCAGTCTAATGAGCGACCACAATTGCTCCACTCCTGAACATGCATCATATCAAAATCATCACTAACCTTAACAAAGTATGTATATCCTGCTATTTTTAAAAAATCATTTTACAACACTGCACATGTATGATATTGCATCATTATGCCTAATAATAATAATTTTTAAAAATCTGCAAATTTGTTGCTAAAAAATGGACACCAATCACAAATTTTGCAAATTTAAACAATCCCACACCACTGCACAAACAACCACTAAATATTATTGTAGAAAGCATACTCAGACCATGGAACATTTTCTTTTTAACATTTCAATTAGCAACATTTGCTAATCAATCAAAAATTTATTATATTAGCAACTACTACAGTCAAACCCCTCTACATCGGACACTCACAAGACCAAGTAAAAAATCCAGTTTTAAGAGGTATATATCTGCATGGTTAAGTGAGGTTTTGTTCTGTACTGATATTTAAAAAGGGACCCTAAAAAAAACTTCTGGTTTTAAGGAGTTTTTCTGGTTTACAAACAATCTGGTTTTGAGGGGTTTCACTGTATTCAATATTTTATAATTATGTAGTAATCTCTAATGATGACGCAATTGTGAACAAAATCTTCCTTGCAGACATGAGAGAGGACAGACAGATGCAGAAGCAAAACAACAAAACAACCAGTGATTTATACCGCGATTACTGAGTAACGGTGGTATAAAAAGGTAAAAACTCTTTAAACAGGTTTACGGTTCCCTAAAGCATACGGATTGATTAATGAAAAAACTCCAAAAACAGACTCTAAATACGAGATAAATGGCCCTAATGTTCACATCTCCATTTACTGCCAGCCGATAAAAAAAACAAGAATTAAAACACTACTGGTGGGTGAGAAGTTAATATTAAGACATTTTTACACTGAACCATACACTCGGCTACAAAACAATTGTGTTAATAAGAATGCATTTCGAAGGTAAAAGCTGTCAATACGAAGTGACAGAAAGTTTTATGTGGCTGTACGACTGCCAATTCGGTTAATCGCTTATTTGAGAGATAAAAATTTTTAACTTGACATATCATCAGTTACACAGCCAAGTAATTTTTAAGACTGTGGGAGGAGGTCTGTTGCTTGATATATAGAAAATATATTCATGTATGCAAAAATAAACCCAAACCTGTTATCAGCATGACCTAAGTAAATGTATTCTAGTTGCATTCAGGCCTGAAGTAATTGTGATTTTCTTTTTTTTTCTTTTTTTTTTTTAACCCTATGGCAATTTCAAACAGTAGTTTCCTGCAGGAGCATACTGAATTCATGCAATACCTCTGCCGGAGTGTAGACCTACTGACCGATATTAATGCTCCCCTAGATACCTGTGCTACTCCAGAAATATCATCACCTGGTATCAAGTGGCTATAAAGCATATGTTGTGATGAGCTAATTCAGTTATCTCACAACCTATATTCTGTCCCACCTGACGCCTGCCAACTGGGTTCTGATACCTGTTGCAGCTAGCACAGTAACAGGGCTAGCAAAGATTATGGTTTTGTATTTCATCTGGCACACCCTTCCCAAATAAACCCCAGGCATGCAGACAGTACTGGCATGTTAAAAGTCAATTAGAATTCATATGGTGAAACAATTAATTTATAACAAGAATGTATTTGGGGGGGGGGGGGGGGGGGGGGGGGGGGGGGGGGGGGGGGGGGGGGGAGGGAGAAGGGAGATGATTGTTTTTATTTATTTTTCAATAGCTGATGATTAAAAAATCAATGTGCTCTAGCATTGTCATTAAACAAAACAAACGTTAACTTTATTTATTTTTTCCAGGTCTAGTATTTAAATAGCTTTTGCTTTTTAGTGGTAGTGTAAAGCCATAGTGGGTAGAAGTCAAAAATTAAGTCAA
This sequence comes from Gigantopelta aegis, assembly GCF_016097555.1. Lineage (NCBI taxonomy): Eukaryota > Metazoa > Mollusca > Gastropoda > Neomphalida > Peltospiridae > Gigantopelta > Gigantopelta aegis. Next base: position 81,942,144 of record NC_054704.1, on the reverse strand, counting down.
GTCAAGATTAGTGGACTTGAGATGGCATCTATATATAGTCAATCCCACAGGGAATGCCTTTTTTTCATGTTATGAAATTTATTACAAGTTATTTATTTCTGAGACGATTGATTTGTAAATTACACACAAAAGTAGTATTTTTTAAATTACTTCCAAAACACTTTTACTTCCCTTCTTATGTACATCAAAAGAAACGGAAATTATTTACAAAAAATGCAGTGGGTTTTCTCGGACTGTATGTCAGAATTACAAAAGATTTGAAATCTAATTGCTGATGATAAATGAATCAATGTGTGTCGTTAAACATAACAAACTTAAAGATATTTAGAATTTTTTTAATGAATGGAAGAAAATTATTTATTTAGAGGCATGTTTTCAACTTATCTTAATTTTTGCATACCAATCCAAACTTTACCATTTTAAAACATATTACATCTTATAAAATATTTTACATTTTAAAACTTATTACATCTAATATAATATTTAACTTTTTAAAACATTTACGTCTAATATAATATTTAACTTCTTAAAACATTTACGTCTTAACATAGTATTAATCCATCTTTGTCATGAGAGGCGAGGAATCACAAACTCGCCTACACATACCTAAAACATTCTAGACAGACATTCAATTGATACTTGTACATAATTTTTATTTCAAACATGGATAAATTGTCTGCAAAAATCAAACTTCACTTATGAAGGAAGGAAATGGTTTATTTAACGACGCCCTCAACACATTTTTATTTTATGGTTATATGGCGTCGGACATATGGTTAAGGACCACACAGATATTGAAGGAGGAAAACCGCTGTCGCCACTTCATGGGCTACTCTTTTCGATTAGCAGCAAGGGATCTTTTATATGCACTATCCCATAGACAGGATAGCACATACCACGGCCTTTGATGTACCAGTCGTGGTATACTGGCTGGAGTGAGAAATAGCCTAATGGGCCCACTGACAGGAACTGATCTCCAAGCGAGCGCTTTACCACTGGGCTACGTCTCGCCCTTTTCACTTATGAAGAACTGTTAGAAAAATGCACACCTTCAGTAAAGATCATGGAGCAGCAATGAGAATTCTAAAACAATAAAACAATAAATAAATAAATAAAATAAATAAATAAATAAAGTACTTTTCTTTTCTTTTTCTATTTTTTTTTTGGGGGGGGGGGGGGGGGACATATATTGAGATTAACATTCACAAATGTAACTATAAAGTCAGTTGTATTGATCTAGGACTTGTAGTTTGTAACAAATGGGACCTAAACTTGAAAACTTAGAATTCAGCTAAAGATATATCTACATGTACATGTATATAGGTATAACTATAAACCACATTTCAATTTAGCATTTATAGTTTGTGAAAAAAAAAAAAATGGAGCTGAACATGAAAAAACAATGCTAAATGCTTTTTGTCTTCACGGCAAGACAAAAATTCTACGGTACGAATCTTAGAATCAACCGTGGAGCTCCAACTGCATTTACTCAAAACACCTTGCAAGTTTTTACTGATACTCCATTCTATCCAAGGCTAACAAAAAATAATAATCTGAAAACGTGTGAAATTTTATAACCTCAAAATTTTATACCTTCTAATTAAGATTTAATGTTTATATGATCTATTTGAAATGTCTTGTTTTCAAAATACATGTGGTGTGATGTATGTTTGTTTGTTTTGGGGGGTTTTGGTGGGGTTTTTTGGTCATATGATGTTATTAAACAATCATTCACTCATTTTAGTTTTAATTTCCCAACAAGCTAATGCTTGTGTATGCATTTAAAGGTAACAATTTACATGTTCTCTGTATATTTTGTTTCTATACTCAATATTGCACAAATAACTAATACCTTTTGCACTCATAAATACTTTTAGTATTATGTTTCAATATATACATAATACTCTTCATGCCCTTATATAGAAAACATGACTTGAAAATAAAATAATGGACATAAAATAGTTGAGACGTCTTTTTCATACACTATTGTCTGTCAAAATTTAACTGTAAAACATGGTACAATTTTTTTTAATCCGTTTGAATTTCACTTCATTAATAAAAGAATTGGCAGCAATATATCTGGTGAAAGAAAGCAAAAACGAGAATGGCATTTACTAGAAACTGCCAGAAAATGAGAGGTTAAGGCTTGTTTTGTTCAACCATACCACTAGACCACATCGATTTATTTATCATTGGCTAATGTATGTAAACAATTTGGTAATTTTGACAAATAGAGGAAACCTGCAACATTTTTTTCCATTAGTAGCAAGGAATCTTTTATATGTGCCATCCTACAGACAAGATAGCATATAAAATGGCCTTTGATATACCAGTCATGGTAAACTGGCTGGAATGAAAAATAGCTCAACAGGGATCGATCCCACTCCAACTTCGCATGAGGTTTTACCACTTTACCACTGGGCTCGTCCTGCCCCTTAAAAAAGGGAGAGGCAATATGTTCCAGAATGGTTCCACAAATTAGTCCAAAATTTAGATTCCTAATTATACTTGCAGTTTAACTTTTTTTTAACAACAAAATGAAAGACTACAGACAACACTGATAAAACAAGCATTCTGAGAGTCCCCTACTGGGATGAACAAATTTTCATATATCTTAATTCAATAACTCTTATGAAAAACCTATAGTCCCCTCAGGTTGTACAGGTAGGGGACTAAAAAACCTTTAAAAAAACCTATAGTACCCTCAGGTTGTACTGGTAGGGGACTAAAAAAAAAAAAAAAAAAAAAAAAAAAAAAAAAAAAAAAAAAAAAAAAAAAATAATATTTTACTGCTTGTGAAAATCAAGAATTTTCTGTATATTTGGTATACTGTCAAAAATAAAGTGGAAAGCACAAGCTGCTTGTCAAATTATCAGAAAACATATTGTGCATTTTAAATGGCATTTGCTGCCAGCCTCCTGTTAATCTTGAACCCTGTGCACTGCCGACTAAATGACTAACTACTGTTAATAGAGAACAATACATAAATATTCATCAAATACTGGATTTTTAATTTTGTATTACAGTTTGCTGTATAAGTATATACATGTACTATGATGTAGCATAATTCAGTTAATAGAGCATGATATATAAATATTCATTTAATACAGATGTTTAATGTTGTAGGACAGTATGTTGTATAAATATATTTCTTAAACAAAATTGTATGTTGCATAAACATTCATTAAATATTGCCATTTTATGCTATACATTTTATATCAACATTTATTAAAAATAATTCTACTTTTACTTCTATTTTTAAGCATGTTATATTAAAGTTATTTGAGCACTTTATAAAAATATTAAAAAATGAACCACGAAAACTTTTCCCCAAGTAAAAAAAAGAAAAATATGTTTCTCTAATAATATTTGAGCCATGTTGTTAAATCAAAGATTATTACACAAACGTTAATATAATCATGGTAATGGTGATAACGGTGTTTAGACTTCTACAAATGAAACTGTTTCAACTACACAATATAGTTTTGGATTATCAGTTATAAGTGATGTGTACTATGGGGAATTGATCCTAAGACCTATTGCATCTCAAGTGAGCACTCTACTATAAAGTTATTTGTAGTTGATCAAAAGCTATGTATGTTTTGATTAACTACACCACTAGAGCACATTGATTTATTAATCATCAACTATTGGATGTGAAAATTTGGGTAATTCTGACATAATCTTAAATGAAACCTATATATATGGGGTGGGGTGGGGGGTGGGGGTGGGGGTGAGACATAGCCCAGTGGTAAAGCACTGGATTGATGCTCAGTCGGTCTAGGATCGATCCCTTTCGGTAGCCCATTGGACTATTTCTTGTTTCAGCCAGTGCATCACGATTGGTATATCAAAGACCGTGGTATGTGCTATCCTGTCTGTGGGATGGTGCATATAAAAGATCCCTTGCTACTAATGGAAAATTGTAGCTGGATTCCTCTCTAAGACTATAAGTTAAAATTACCAAATGTTTGACATCCAATAACCGATGATTAATAAATCAGTGTGTTCTAGTGGTGTTGTTAAACAAAACAAACTTTTTTATTATTAATATTAATAACTTTTGATATATATATATATATATATTATTAGCACTAATAGCAGCAAGGGATCTTTTATATTCACTTTTTCACAGACAAGACAGCACATACCAGTCTTTGATACACCACTCATGGAGCACTGGTTGGGTCAGAAGCAAAACCTAATCAAAAAATAAATCTACTGAGTGAATTCGATCCTGTGACTAACAATCATCAAGCGAGCAAACTACAGGCTGAGCTAGATTCCACGCCTACTCTACTGTTAAGCTATAACTGGCACTTTTTTTCCAATAAAATATATATATAATCCAATCAAATGTAATCTAAATGTCCTTAATTTTTTTTATTATTACCTATGACTAATGAAATACATTTTTAAAAAGATGTCTCTATTACATCAGTAACACATACTATACTACCGACAAAAAATAAGGTAACGACTGATGTGAATGTAACTATCGTTGACATGCACTGTTACAATACAGTGGTGTTGTATCTGAACGCTTCATCTGATCAAAATGAAATTTCACATCATGCATAAACAGCATGTGATGCACGTGCACACAGAAGATCACGTGTATGTGCTTATCGTGGAACTCACAATCACCGATGCAAGTGAGGTAATCACATGCGTGAAAATGGTCCCAAGACAATACCTTAATGAAGAGACGAAATGGCGAATTGTCGGTACAATAGAGGGAGGTACGTCAATATGCCAAGTTGCCCGAATGTTTGGTAAATCAAAAAGTGTAATTTCTAGAGTGTGGGATAAGTACCGTCAAACTAGCGGGGTTGCAACGAGACCTGGGCGTGGCAGGCCTAAAAAGACGACACCTCGACAAAATCGTACCATAACATTAATTGCTCTACGCAATAGATTCAAATCAGCTGCTGCTTTCAACAGTGAATTCCGTACAATAACAGGAAGGCGAATTTCAACATCGACCGTCAAGAACAGACTCTACAAAGCCCGCCTGAAAGCGAGGCGTCCTCTGAAGGGTGTGACCCTAACAGCTCACCATAGGCGGCACCGATTACGGTGGGCTAGGCAACACCAGGGACGGACTGTGCGACAATGGCGTTACACCATGTTTACAGACGAATCGAGGTTCTGCCTCAGATTCACAGATGGCAGAAAACGTTGTTGGCGACGTAGCGGCGAGAGATATGCCCAGGCTACAATTCTAGACCATGATCAGTATGGGGGTGGTACTGTCATGGTGTGTGGAGGGATCACACATGACAGGCGAACAAATTTGATTATTGTTAATGGAAATTTGACTGGCCAGAGATATCTGGACCAAAGTTTGCATCGTCGTTGTTCCAGTGGCGAGAAATATTGGCAGAAATGTTGAATTTCAAGACGACAATGCCAGACCACATCGCGCTCGGATAGTCATCGATTACCTACGACAACAAGGCATACCGACAACCGACAGGCCCGCTAAGTCCCCCAATATGTCCCCTATAGAGCACCTGTGGGACGTTCTCGGGCGGAGAGTGTATGCTAGGGACCCAGCACCCGCCAACGTGGCCCAGCTTGCGGTAGCCCTTCAGAATGAATGGCGGGCAATACCCAGGGCAACCATACGTACATTAATCAACAGTATGCCATCAAGGTGTCGAGCATGCATCGCCCAAAATGGTGGACACACCAGATATTGATATACACGCCCCAAATTGGTTTTCCAGACGTTAATCGAAATAAAACATTCTCTATCATTTCACCCGTTCCCTTATTTTGTGTCGGTAGTATATATATTTATAACTAGAATACAATAATATACAAAAAACACTCATACACGCCGACACATGCATACCAGATGTGTCACGTGTGCAGGAAATTGTGCAGGGGTGGGGGGAGTTAGACTACCATGTGAAGTATTATGGGGGGGGGGGGGGGGGTATGCTCCACTACAAAATATATTGGAAAAAAGAAAATTTGCTTCGAGCAGGAGGATGTTTCGACCCCCAAAACATCCCCTCTGCATACACATACACACACACACACACACACACACACACACACACACAAAAAGTTTGTTTTATTTAATGACACCACTGGAGCACATTGATTAATTAATCATTGGCTATTGGATATCAAACATTTGGTAATTTTGACATGTAGTCTTAGAGAGGAAACCTGCTACATTTTTCCATTAGTGGCAAGGGATCTTTTATATGCACCATCCCAGTCAGGCTAGCACATACGATGGCCTTTGAGATACCAGTCATGATACACTGGGTGGAACGACAAATAGCTCATTGAGGCCACCAGCAAGGATTGATCCCAAACTGACTGCACATCAAGCAAGTGCTTTACCACTGGGACACGTCACATCAAGTAAGCGCTTTACCACTGGGCTACGTCATATCAAGCGAGCACTTTACTACTGGGCTACGTCCCACCTCCACACATACACTAAGACAAGACTTTAGTTGTTATTTTAGTTTGTTCTTTATAGTGCTATAATGTAATGAAAGTTGGGTGTGTGGATGAAGTGCAACCAGTCCGTCGTCAGCTGAAGGGTTGTAGATATTGAAAAATGCACTCTGTGTTATTTTAAATCAATTTTGTTTCTTAACTTGGGAACAACATTTATCACTGAGACTTTGATATAATAAAAAAACTTGAATGTAATATTAAATAAAATGTTTTTGTTTAAAAAATATATAATAAAATAAATAAATAAATAAACCATTTTTAAAACCCTAAATATATCAATTTCATATCATTAATACAAGTCACACGAGGCTATACTTTGCCTAAACTTTCCCGAAAGGTCACAAACTTACCGTTGTTTTTAAAAAAAAGCCCACACTCCACTTCCTAAACACAAAGTCACCAGAAACTAGTCACCTTAATATTATTATTTTCTTTTTTGACACTGTCACAACAAAAGATTTCCATGTCCTAGTTTGCAATCAATACCATTAAACAAAAATAGCTGTCATACACCACAACAATTATTTACTGGTCTACTTGTACACTCAATCATGTATGCCTGGTTGGTAACGCAGAGTTGGTAATAGCGCCAAACCATTCGGTAAGGCTCCCAGTGCATGGATTGCGGCAATAAGCCAGCTATGTATAGCCCATGTCCCACTGACACAGTTACCTCAAGAGATTGTCAGAGTGACCTGTTTGCTTGTTCGAGCCCCACCAAGCACATTGTCCAGCACTCAATTCTCAAGATACTCAGCAACAACAAAAAAAAGATAGAGAAAAAAAAAAGAAGAGAAGGTAAATTAAAAAAACCAAAAAAAACATTCTACCTGTCACCGCTCATATCAGATAATGCAGCACTTGTGCACTACTGACCCAGTAAATTAAGATAAATAATCACATGGTTGGTAATGTTTGGCTGGGCAATTATTATACAGCATTGTAAAACATAGCCCGAGGAAATAAAGTGTACACTACCTGTAGTGTAAAGGTAGACAACCCGTCTAAAATGTATGCACACATTCTGTTGTTGTTTGAACAGGAAGCCTTGATTTTAAAAATGAACAATCATTCATCTCTCTCTCCGTGTCCCCTCCCCCATTCTTTCTCAACTGTGTTCAAAAATAGATATGTAAATATGTATTTCCTTGCATCCAATTTGAAACTAACTCTCTCTCTCCTCTCTCATGTCTGTCTCTCGTCTCTCTCTCGTGTCTCCCTCTCTGTGTGTGTGTGTGTGTGTGTGTGTCTCTCTCTCTCTCTCTCTCTCTCTCTCTCTCTCTCTCTCTCTCTCTCTCTCTCTCTCTCTCTGTGTGTGTCTATGTCTCTCTCTCCCTCCTCTCTCATGTATCTCTCTCTCATCTTGTCAAAATTAGATACCGGGTATGTAAATATGGATTTCCTTGTAGTTAAGTTCAATCATGATTTAAATGAAGTAAAATCAAGTGACATTAATTTGTAAGCACAACCATTCGCTTTATAGTAAAGACTGTTTATGGTGATAGAATGAAAGCCTATACTGAGATAACTGAAAATTTGCAATACATTAATGTCTGGATAATTATTTAATTACTAAATAATTGCTCAAATAAAATTTATATGCATTAGTTCAATAATAAACTTGAACTGTAATGGAATAAAAGGTATTCATAAAGTTTGTTGTCACAGTTCACATAGAGGAAGTTGCAATGTATTAACACCCAACCCAATCCCATCCCCCCAAAAAAAACATACATGCCTATCATAAGATTCATTGAATAACAACATAAGAAAACATATGGTATAACTCTATATGTATGCATTTTTATATGGAGTCTAGCAGAAAAATCTTTTGTTGACATACAAATGCCACCTAGATGCATCTTTAAAAAATAATCTGTTATGACCATAACTTATCTTGAACAAATCAGATAAGCCTTAAAAAAAATATTTATAAATAAGAAACGTAAATTATCTGAGGTACAAAAGAAGATGGAACTAAAGGAAATCAAATTTTCTCTTCGTTTTTAATGTAAATGGTTAATAAATTAGGATAGAAAAATGAACTGATTACATAAAAAAAAAAATATCTTGCCAAGTTAAATTAACATGAATGAATGTTTAAAGACACTTCAGTATGAATAATGTATCAGCCACTGGGTGTTATGATCAACACACCTAAAATTAACAAAACAATGTCAAGATGTATTCATTAAAAAACAGAAAGAAAGAAAAAAAGCAGCAATGGACATATACCAACAGACAATGAATTAGGGGATTTTGTATTAAGATTCTGCCGGAATCATGAAATGATGTACGTAATAAAGATATTTTGGGAACCCATCTCATAGGTTTATGCTTCTAATCCAAATTCTGGTCAGAGATTTTTTTTTTTTGCCTTTTGACTTTGTCATAAGTGAGTCATAAACTATTAAACACACACACACACACACACACACACACACACACACACACACAGAAACACACACACACAGAAACACACACACACACACAGAAACAATTTGTCACAGAAGAAATATTTTTAAAATGATATCCATGAAAACATTATCCCAGATGCCTGGATAAACATTTTAAAAAATTCTAAACGATACTGAAACATGTGTGCTCTATTACTGTAATCTGTCACTCTATGGAAAACCTATTATGTACAGTATTACCACCCCAGCACCATCCCATCTGAACAAATGACTCACTACTGTCTGCCATTGAAAAACTGCACTTTCGTGCATTAATTATGTCTATGCACTAGCACTCTGTTCTATCATCAGTTAATGCCCCACTTTACTGTGACCGGGTCACCACCATACCATATACCGTCCTACAATTAAGTCGGATGTTTCAATGCAAGCACAAACATTACGGAAAACCATCATTAAAATCTGCTGCGAATATATCTAACTTGCTCTGACTTTGAAATTAAATGTAATGCTTATGCATTTAGTTTATATACTGCCTTTTTGGGGGGCTTTCATTTCTTTTTTCTTTCACTTATCTTTTCCATTAAAGACAAGGTCATAAAATGCTTAGCTTGTAAAAGTACAAAATCAATATTGCCCCAGTGACAAGACCGAAAATAGCCTGGCCTGCTGACACAGATTGTCGCTTTTGTCAATAGACCATAGTGTCCCAGCTAAACCAGCCAAGTACAGCCCACAGGAAAAAAAAGTCATGTTTGTTTTGTTGAATAACCTCCCTCTAGGCCACACTGATTATAATTAATCACTGGCTACTAGATTTTAAACATTTGGTAATTGTAACATGAAGTCTGCTTCAAAGGAAAGACCCCGCCCAACCACCCCCTCCCCCGCTAAATTGTTCCATTAGCAGCAAGAAATATGTTATATGCACTTTCAGAAACAGGAAAGCACATACCATGGCCTGTGGGATACTGGTTGAGATGGAAACAAACTCAATGTGTCTGCAATTTTTTTTTTTTAAATCTCCCTCCAAAGCCACAAAACAACACAATGAAAGCTACAAGCTCAGGTATGTTTATTATATATCCACTTATAACTGGGGGTGGGATGTAGCCCAGTGGTACAGCGCTCACTTGATGCAGTCGGTGTGGGATCGACCCCTATCAGTGGGGCCATTGTGCTATTTCTCGTTCCAGCCAGTGCACCACAATTGGTATATCAATGATCCCTTGCTGCTAATCGAAAAGAGTAGCCCATGAAGTGGCGACAGCGGGTTTCCTCTCTCAATATCTGTGTGGTCCTTAACCATATGTCTGATGCCATGTAATCATAAATAAAATGTGTTGAGTGCATCGTTAAATAAAACATTTCCTTCCTTCACTTATAAGTGATCATCCGTATATTCAACTGATTGGGTTTTTTCTCGTTCCAACCAGTGTACCACAACTGGTCAAAGGCCATGGTATGTGCTTTTCTGTCTGGAAAAGTGCATATAAAATATCCTTTGCTGCATTTAGAAAAATATAGCCAGTTCCTCTTCCTCTGATGACTACGAGTCAGAAATACCAAATGTTTTACATCCAATAGCTGATGATTAATTAATCAATGTGCTCTAGCGGTGTTGTTAAACAAAACAAACTTTTTGATCATCTATATGAACTTTATTCTGGCAACATGCCATTTATCAATATCCAGTAACTATATATGTTGGTCTAGATCACTTAACAATGTATTATTCAGCACTTCGGTGCTTAAAATGTGGGACACAATATAGTCAACAAAAAAATTAATAAATAAAAAAATTAAATGCTGACGGACCTTTTTTTTTATTACCTTGAGATGGGAGGTACAATATGTATAACCATGAGATATTTTCCAATACAACGTACGTACATTTTGAGAAACTTCTTTCTGAGTTCATAGCCTCAGATTGGTCTACTGACGAAACTACAGTCTAACTTGACGTTGAGGGTCAGTCAAAAGTGTACATACTGGGGGTTTTCATGCTTGCTTGAACAGGTGTTGATCCAGTTGAAGAGTGCTAGGTGTGTGTGCAAGCATCCCAACACCAAATATGGAAGGAAGGAAGGAAACGTTTTATTTAACGACGCACTCAACACATTTTATGTATGGTTATATGGTGTCAGACATATGGTTAAGGACCACAAAGATATTGAGAGAAGAAAGCTGCTGTCACCATTTCATGGGCTACTCTTTTCGATTAGTAGCAAGGGATCTTTTATATGCACCATCCCAGACAGGATAGTATATACCACGGCCTTTGTTACACCAGTTGTGGAGCACTGGCTGGAATGAGAAATAGCCCAATGGGTTCACCGACAGGGATCGATCTTAGATCATTCGCACATCAAGCGAACACTTTGCCACTGGGCTACGTCCCGCCCCACCAAATATGGATGTGTCCTAGAAAGTCTAGGGTTTTATTAGAGGAATACAATTAATTTCTTTCTTTATAGTAGTTATCATGTAACATTTTGGGAAAGAATACCACATACCCAAATGCATATTAATGTATTCTTTTTAATACTGTAGGTGCATGTTTTAAAAGGTCGAACCCTAGAAAAATCAGTAAATGTCAACAAATATGAAAACAAATATGTAGGTACATGTATTTAACTTCAGAGAACAAGTTAGACATTTTGGTCAACCTATGCTGATTTTCTGCAAGTTATTACATCATATGCTGTACAAACAATATAAAAATAGATTTCATATAGTTCTTGCTTTGTCTTATTTTTTAAATAATAAATTTATTTACACATTTATACAATAATTAATATTAAAAAAACAATAATAGTGGTGTGCAACTGAAAGGGCAACAACCCATTTGTAAACTAATGCAATTGTATTTGTCCATGCAGCATACAGGGGAAATACTGAAATCACACCATATGACTCACTGCAGGATCACCTTTGCACCACAACAGTATATACACACAGTGCTGTACCATATCGGTTTACTACTGCCCACTGTTTTTGCAGCACTCCGTAAGTAATAAAATATCAATAAACGCTTTCAACAGTACCTATATAATATACCAATAACTGAGCTGAATATGCTATGAATTTAGCCCTTTAAGAGCTGAGGGCAGAAAGGTGCTGACATTTAAATTTTAAACTCGATTGTTGATCAACTATTTGAGTATATATATTACAATAACCAGTCGATTAGACATTGGTAATGCTTGTATACAAGTAAGGCATTTAGGTCATTTGAGACACAAGGGAGTGAAATGTAAGATTATGATTTATAGCACATGGTGACAGAGTTGTGGTAATTATCTGTTGGGCACAGCTCTGCAGCAACTGGAGCAGAAAGTCAGTCACTGGGTCACAGGTTGGCAACAGGAAGTAGCAATCTGCTCTTGAACATCTAGACTTGCTTTGGGATATTGCAAACTGATTTAAATACAAGAATATTTTACTGGGAATAAAATCTCTTACCTGCTATAAACTGATTTAGTGTTACAGCTGTACCCATAAATGTAAAAAAAATTGGTTTACAAAGAAAAATTTGTGATGAAAAATCATGTTTAATCTAAATAAAATTTAAAATAAAGTATTAAAATTAAATTTAATATATATAATGATGATGATAACTAGTTTAACGTGCCCATATACCACTAGGGTTTCGAACACGCCCATCCCGAGTCCGACCTCCGATAAGATCGGTGGCCTGACTCGGGATGGGGGGGGGGGGGGGGGGGGGGGGGTAGAAACTGGGCAGAATTTTGAAAATAGCAATTAGTAAAGAAGTTAATAGATAAAAAAATAAAAAGGTTACAAGCCAAAAATAAAAAAGAATTGACTGCTCGGTCGAATATTTATATAATTTGGAGCATTTTAGAAGGACAGTCCAAAATTAAATAAGAGAAAGAAGAGAGGATCGGACTATTTAATAATATTTAAAAAAAAAAGAAGTAATTTCGACATAAAATTTTGAACGCAGATCTAAAAGTTTAAAGTCCGATCGATATGTCCACGCGAGTGGCCTCGTTAAGGCCGTTTGGGTGCACAGCATCTACGGGGAGGTGATGTTGTTCCTCTCCTCAAAGTGAGGCACCAGTCTCCTGTAGCTGTGGGTGTTAAGGCAGTGGACCATCTGTGGGTACTGGGCGCCGGTGACGATCTTCATGATTCTGTGCATGGTGTTGTTATCCATGTCATGGCTGAGGAATCCCTGTCGGTAAAGATCATCCCGGCGCGACGTCACTACTATAGCTTCCACTCCCCGTAGTTTGACCGTGTGGATGGCGACCTGGTGGCCATCGGGAAACGTCTTGAAGTTTTCTTCGTAGACCCCGCCTGGCAGTCTGTCGGGGTCCGTGACGTCTCCCACCAAGTACTTAGAGTACTGGCCTTTGATTTTCCGCGCTGCCACTCTCCAGTCACCCGAAGAGGAAGTAGAAGGCCGCGTCTTGGCTGGTTGGTCCTCCGGGGGGGTCACGGCCTTCCTCTTGACAGCCCCAACATCCAGAGTCGCCGTCGCGGAGTCCCCCGTGGGTGGGGGTCTCGACGCAGACGAACGACGAGCGGGAACAGGTGACGCTGGTCGCGGTGCACTGGTTGGCTGCTCCACTTCCCGCATCTGAACAGTCGGTCCGGCTGGTTGGCGAGTCGCCTCCCGTCGATCCGTCCGGTTTGGTCGTGGTGGGGGCGGCGACGCAGACGGGACCGCCACTGGCGGTTGAGCCGCCAGCTTTGTCCCCGCCTGAGCCGCCCCTGGCGCACGTTTCCTCTTCCTAGTTCCCTTCCTCTTGACTGTAGCCGCGTCGCCATACACCAAGGTCACGGTTGCCCGTGACCCGGTGTACGCGACGCGGTACTCCAACAGCGATCCATAACTAGCGATCAGTCCCCCCAGGTGGGGGGGTAAGTTGAGAGCGCATGAAACCACGTCTAACTTCATCGCTGGCCAAACTGAGAGTCTAATATATATATATATATATTTTTAACATTCAGTGTGATAAAAATGATTGCAAACACTGCATTAAATTTGTTTTTGACTATAATGAAAAATTACCAGGAGTTAACTCCCTTTAATATTGACATAATTTTACTGATTTCCCCCCCCCCCCCAACTTTATGCAGATGTCTAGTGTACATACTGCAAATGATAAAGAATGATATCACATATAACAGTATTATCATGTTTTTAAAATAAATTTTGGAATGTTTAGGGTAGGTATTTTGTACAAAATTACGTAGTGCTTATGTGAAAGCATAAGTAGGAATATTGTTTACTCACTATTGGTAATACAAAGTATACAGTAAAATAATTTAAACTGTTAAAAATTAACCTTTAAAATTTTATATACTGATCATGTTAATTTGATAAAACAATCATCATCTGTAAAAGTACTATATATACACAATTTCAGTTGAATATCTTAAGGCATTGTTATAATGTTTTTCTTCAGAAAACACATTTTCGTATCTCCTAAGTTCAAGGGCTATAACTCTGTGAAAAATGGGTAAATCGCCATGAAAGTCAAACTTATTCTGTACCAGTATATGATAAAGCTATACACAAAATTTCAGCTCAATATTTTGAGACACCGCAACAAAAAAAGTCCAGAAAACTATATGTGGGACAGACAGACATACAGACAGGCAGACATGATGGAGACAAAACCTATAGTCCCGTCTGGTTGAACCGGTAGGGGACTAACAAGTTGAGTATATGTAATTATTATTTTTCACCTTGTAACACAATCAGATTTGTGTCATAACATAATATGTGGATTTAATACACACCCATTAGAATTTCACTTTTGCTTTATAAATGTCAACAAAACCATATTTTACCTTTTAATAATAATATCCCTTTGAAAAAAGGTTTACGCTTCTACAGTGACAGCTACACAATATATACTTACTGAAAACAAAGTTCTTGGGCATCATTAAAATTTCAGTGAGACTTACATTTTTAACATTTTAAAATATTGTGTTTTACATAGATGCACTATTTATCTGTTAAAAGTACAGTGATCTTCTCTTGCCTGAACCTGAACTATGATCTACACAATGTTTGGTGCACCATTGGTGACAATATAACAGAACAACGTATTGATGTATGGTCATGGTCGTACTTTGTGATCACCTAATCTGTTGCATACTGTTCTTCCACTGATTGGCCTTAACTCAGGGATGTATTGGGATGTTAAACTTGTCATTTCCAAATGATTCCATATATGTACCCGCTTGATATGGACGAATTGTGAATGTGACCTGAGGTGTCAACTCTATAAACATGGAAGATCCTTAGTATCCCTAAACCAGGGCTAGCTCTGGGAATTTTGAAAGCAATTGGCGAATGTTATTTTAATTTGGCGAACTAATTTTATGTAATAACTGAATTTTTTTTTAGAAAATAACTGTTGATTTCTGCAATTTTTGAAGTTTAATAAACAATTTGGCGAATTGTTTTGCTCACCCAGAGCTAGCCCTGCTAAACTGTCGAGAACATCTCCACAGACACTGCATAACGTTCTGATGAACACAAATGAACACCAAAATGACTAGCAACAATGTTTGTGTCATTCTAACCTCAATCATACCCATCGTTCGCGGAAGGAAAATGACGTCAAACAGGAGTACATGACCAAGAATACTAGTAATGCAACTTGTGATCACAAAGCATAAATAGCTCGTGCAATTGATAGGATACTGCTGGAATATCGAAGAGAGTGGTTACACGTTCGTTTACTGAAATGTTTATGACCAGATTTTAAGTCAATTATATTCTATATGCAATTATTTGGTGCACAGGAACTTTTTTCTGTGAGTATATATAGATATAATTAAATTTCTGTTACATTCATTACAACGTAACGTCATCCGATTGGTCCAGACGTAGCAACAGGAGTTTGTTCATTTTTCGATGAACGTAAAAATTACGTCATTAGGGAACGTCATATGTGATGACGTCATTTTATATGGGCAAGTTGTCTTAATGAGTGTTATTGTTTATGGATAAAAAATAATTCAAAATAAAGTATGACATTTTAGTGTTGTTATTAGCATGTATCATTCAAATTTAATTATAAGTATTGTCTGTTATTTCTTTTACATTCATCTGGGTATGAACAAAAAAATCATCTGCAAACTTATGTGAGAAAGGCTTCGCCGATTCACACAGTTTGCAGATGATTTTTTTTGTTCATACCCCGATGAACGTAAAAGAAACAACAGACAATCCTTAAATAGATATATATATTGTACTTTTAGAGTTTCTATGCCATAACCAATCGATTAAAGCAATCTGATAACATGTCTGGATTATGGGTACTTATTGTTGTTAATACCGATAGTGCTGATCTTAAAAGTGGGGGAGGGGGAGGGAGGCTAATTATCTGAGACATTTTGTTTTCCTCCTGGCATGTGAACAAAAATCTTCACAATTTTTAGTGCATATTTTCAGCAATTTTAATATAATTTGTTTGGAATATCAGATTTTCATCTTCGAAATATTGTTCTAATAAATCATGTTTCAACAATTACAAAAAAGTATTACTTCCTGGTTTTCCCTGTGCATATGGGAAGTTCGAAGTATAGGGAGTAAGCAATATTTAGGTATTCAAGTTTAGAAAGTATAACTGGCAGAGAATTACTAACTGGCATTGTTAATTGTAGATAATTTTAGCAGAAAAAGGAAAATATTTACCCCCCCTCCCACCTGCAATAAAAAAGAATGAAAAAAGAAAAAGATAAAAAAGGTCCAGCTCCTACAGATCTGCCACATTTTGTGAGACTACAAACAACTTTGACAAATTTGTCTGAATGAAACATCAAGTGAAACAATTTTGACTGGTTGAAAATACTGTCCTCTGTTCGAGTTAGCACTGGACAGTGAATGAACATGTTTGCCTTGTCATTTGAGTTACTCATGAATTAATCAATTTAACATGTTTTCTACTGATCTGAAGAAGGTGAAACATTATTTCCCACAAATACCCTGCATGAACTTGTTTATCCAGGGAGACAGACAAGATAAAGATTGTTATGTGTCTAATTCTTAACTTTTAAGCGCAAATTCCATTTGTCCGTAATCCGTATGTCCATACAAAATCCATAATGCGTAATCCACATCAATAACTTTCCATGCAAATGTGTTTGGTACATTCTATTTATGCGTCCTCTGTACACATGTGCATATGCAAACAAATGGAATTTGCATCTTACTTGTACATTTATTAATTTTAAATGTGCGTTTCAGTGCAAGATGTATTTATTTACTAGTAAAGATGTGTATGCAGTGTTTCTGCCAGAAAGAAATATTTGGGTATGCATGAAATTGAATGCAACCACAGTCAACAGGAGGTATGGGAGGCCTCCTCAGAAAGAAAATGGGTTAAGTTCAGGGTTAGGGTTAAGAAAATCATACATTAATGATAAGAATAATTAATTTTGTCAAAAGGTTAACTTTAAAAAAATTAATCTGACAAAAAATCTGGGTAATGACGCCATACCCATTTTACCCTCAGGCAGAAACCCTGGACTATGTGATGATATGTGTTTGTGTAAGTGTCTTTCTTTTTCTTTCATTTTCTTCTTTTTTTGTTTCATCTATGACTGCTCATAAAAAAAAACCTGTTGCTAAAACCAATAATTTTTTTGTGTTAAAACAAAAAATAATAACCACTATTTTAATATACTAACAGAACAAAAACAAAACAATATGTTATCAGTATATCAATTTGCTATCCATAATTTTACCAAAGTCTGTTTTTCCTAAACGACAACATTACGAAATGTTTTATTTAATGACGTACTCAACACATTTTATTTACTATATATGGCGTTGGACGACAACATTAGAGCACATTGATTAATTAATCATTGGCTATTGGATGTCAAACATTTGGCAATTCTGACTCATAGTCTTAGAGGAAACCTTCTACAGTGTTCCATTAGCAGCAAGAGATCTTTTACATGCACTTTGCCCCAAACCAAGAAACAGAATCGTTAACTTCCAGACAGGTTCCCAAGAAAATGAAAAGTGGGTTTTATGCTGCGCAGTTCCTCAGTTTGGCAAGGTCACAGCCGATGAAGTAATGTTAACATTAACACAGCTCACTAAGCCTGGATTCTCAACACTGCAGCTGGTGAACGACATACAACCAGTTTCTTTTCATAATCGGAGAAACTCCCACAGTGTTATTGCAAAGGCTCAACTTTCAGATATAACAGATATATATGTATTTTTCTCATTTTTGTATTTTGAAGCTCAAATGCAAAAATAATAATAGATCCTCCAAAAAAGAAAGAATGAAAGAAAGAACGAAAAACCCAGAACGTAAAAAAAAAAATTAACAAATATTTCCACAGATATTGTTCTTTTAAATTATTTTTTTTACAAATTTTCGTTTATAAAACTAGAATAATTCTAATTTGTTAACCCCAGACCATTGCAGACTATAAATAATATGTCAATTTGACAAGCTAACAATGGAATGTTTTTGAAACATACAGTTCTGAATGACAATCCATTTCACAGTAGTAATAACCTTTTGATAGGTATATCTGGGATCCACTTTGACCTCATTATTTTAAGCTTTGTTTGGTCACTGGACAAAAATTAAATTAAACTGTTGTACAATTACTATAGACAAACTTCAATACTGACTTGTTATAAACATTAGGATGATCAGATATACAATAAACAAATTTCCACTTTCTTAGCAAGAAAAAATAGGTATATTGATATTTTAATAATTTAGGAAAAAAGCTATATTGGCCAAAAAAAAAACGACCTCAGTGGCGCAGTGGTTAAGCCATCAGTCTACAGGCTGGTAGGTACAGGGTTCGCAGCTCGGTACCGGCTCCAACCGAGAGCAAGTTCTTAAGGGCTCAATGAGTAGTAAGGCCACTACTCTCTCACTAACCACTAACCAACTAACAATTAACCCACTGTCCTGGACAGACAGCCCAGATAGCTGAGGTGTGTGCCCAAGACAGTGTGCATGAACCTTAATTGGATATAAGCACGAAAATAAGTTGAAATGAAATGAATTAATGTATTGGCCAAAACAATATGTCACAATGGTTTATACAAACTCAGGACAGTAACTTTGAATAAGATAAGATCCCTGTGCCATTTCTCATTCCTGACAGTGCACAATGACTAGCACAACATAGGTCATGGTATGTGCTATCCTGTCTGTGGGATGGTGTATATAAAAGATCCCTTGCTACTAATGGAAAGATTTGTGGGTTTTCTCTCTTAAGACTATACGTCAAAATTAATAGCCAATGATTAATAAATCAATGTGCTCTAGTGGTGTTGTTAAACAAAACATTTTGGGTTTTTTAATTAGATATTTTCCACAAAACTGGCCAACAGAAACTGCTTTACTATCATGTGATTGTTCAAACACTTATGATTAGTCACAGAATTTTCTACTATAACTTTATTTTATCAATATGGTTTTAGACATTTTCATAATATGTCTTGATCATCTACAAATAACGTCTACTATACACCTGTATGTAAAGTAAAAAATACATACTAGATTTACATCTAAATTGGGGTTTTTAAATGGAGGCAGAGGGTGAGATTTTATTTTTATTTTAATATTCTCAAAACAATGAATATATTCCTCTTTTTTTTTTATCGAATAACAAAACTGGGGACAAGCCTTTATACTCGGAGTAGGAAGGGATAAAAAAATTAGGATTATACAATGACCTTAATTACACATTGAAATATGAATAATTTGCTGTCTAACATTTGGTTAAGATAGCACGACACGACATAGATTCATTTTATTTCAACTTATTTTCACACTTAGTTGTTAGTGGTTAGTGAGAGAGAAGTTACTGTAGTGGTCTTACACCTACTCATTAAGTCATTAAAAGTCACTCTTGGTGGGATTCGGTACTGAGCTCAGAACCCAATACCTACCAGGCTTATGTCTGATGGCTTAATAAAAAAAGGTTTCATATTATGGAAAGAAAGAAAGAAGTGTTTTATTTAACGACGCACTCAACACATTTTATTTACGGTTATATGGTGTCAGACATATGGTTAAGGACCACACACTTTTTTTTTTTAGAGGAAACCCACTGTCGCCACATAGGATACTCTTTCATGACAGGCAGCAAGGGATCTTTTATTTGCGCTTCCCACGGGCAGGATAGCACAAACCATTGCCTTTGTTGAACCAGTTATGGATCACTGGTCGGTGCAAGTGGTTTACACCTAACCATTGAGCCTTGCAGAGCACTCACTCAGGGTTTGGAGTAAGTATCTGGATTAAAAATCCCATGCCTCAACTGGGATCCGAACCCAGTACCTACCAGCCTGTAGACCGATGGCCTAACCACTACGCCACCGAGGCCGGTTTTCATATTATGGCTACAGAATAAATTAACACATGAGTGAATAATTAACCATATAAAACTTTTAGCACAAACAAAAACATCAAATAATGGGTGTCAAACGAAGACATGAAAAATTGGGTGTCAAACAAAGGTGTCATGACTCCCGGATCAATTCATTTAGAATAACCTCACCAAGAAGTTCCCATTTGTCATCATATATTCAATACTTAACTTCAATGCTTGCTTTATGAAGTCAGACATTCATATATCAAATACAGGTAACAGCTTTGATGTCTATAGGCATGAGTATATTATTCATGGGATAACAAATGAAGAAATGGCCTCAGTGGCATATAGGTTAAACTATCAGTCTTAAGGCTGGTGGGTATTACGGTTCACTAGTCCGGCCTCAGTGGTGCAATGGTTAAACCATCAGACTTAAGGCTGGTGGGTACTGGGTTCATATCCCAGTACCAGCTCCCATCCAGAGCAAGTTTAAAGACTCAATGTGTAGGTGTATGGCCACTGTATAAAACAACTTCTCTCTCAATAACCTCTAACAACTTACCACTAACCCTCTGTCATGGACAGACAGTCCAGATAGCTGAGGTGTGTGCCCAAGACAACTTGCCTAAACCTTAATGGATATAAGCATTAAAATAAGTATATATGGAATGAAATGAGGTTCACTGCACCTACTGAATCTGAATACTCTTACTAAAATAAAACCATTAACAACAAAGCATTAGTCTTGTCTAGCACATATACAGCCCACAAAGATGATACGTGTGCCCACGCACGGCCTTAACTGGCCTCGTTTGAAAACACTGCAAAATCATCCATCTTACTTAACAGGTTATTTGTTAAGCTCAGTGTTGAATAAATTGTTTTCAGGCATGGCCATCTGAGAGAACACTGTGAGATTTATGAAATCGCATGGTGATATCCCACATATGTTGGTGGTTAAATTAAAAGACTTGATTTGCTGTTCTATCATGATGACCCACACATATGAGAGAACACTGTGAGATTTATTATATCACACAGTGATATCACACATATGTTTGTATTTGAAATAAAGACTTTTGATTTGCTGCTCTATAGTGATGACCCATATATTTCATTCCACCCGTGTGTCAGTTTTTAATAATAACCCAGGGCTCTAAATCGGAAGTAAAATATTGCCTGCTGTTATTTGTTTTAAAATAGCAGGCCAAAAGAATTATGGTCTGCTAAAAATATATACCCTGCTAGAAATAATGACAGCACAGGGTGAGTGAAGGTTTGAGATGGGTTATGAGAAATTAGGACCTTGCTCTGAGATGTATTTTAGAGCATTATTATATTAAAATATAACAGCATCACAAACTCAAGCCTGAGCTAAATAGAAGATGAGATGATTGTACACCTCTGTCTCTTGAAAGATGACCTGTCATTTTTTTGTAATTTTAGCAGGTGAATTTTATATCAGTCTAAAAAAATTGACTGCTTTTTTTTTGGCATTTCTCAGGCCGTTATTCCAAACCCTGCAACCTCCACCAGTTGGATTAGTGTTCTCAGGCCGCTATTCCAAACCCTGTGACCTCCACCAGTTCAATTAGTGTTCCCTTTTCTCTACAGAAACTACATGTAACTAATGAACTAACTAACTCTCTCTCCATCTCACTCACTCACTCACTCACTCACTCACTCACTCACTCACTCACTCACTCACTCACTCACTCACTCACTCACTCACTCACTCACTCACTCACTCTCTCTCTCTCTCTCTCTCTCTCTCTCTCTCTCTCTCTCTCTCTCTCTCTCACTCTCACTCTCACTCTCACTCTCACTCTCTCTCTCTCTCTCTCTCTCTCTCACTCACTCACTCACTCACTCACTCACTCACTCACTCACTCACTCACTCACTCACTCACTCACTCACTCACTCACTCACTCACTCACTCACTCACTCACTCACTCACTCACTCTCTCCCTCCCTCCCTCATTACTTGTCTAAGTGTCAAACATACAATAGCTGTAGTTTTAAATACATACAAGCACATTTATAAAGTTAAGGCAAACTTCAACGTGACAGTTCAAAGGCTTCTGCAAATTCAAAACTGTAAGACTAAGTTTCAAAATAGTTAAATAGTCTCAATCAAATCAGTAGTCAAAAGTCCCAGTTGAACTGAAACTAGTGTTCTTTAGTAGATGGCAATTGTCGGCAGCTACTGCAGTCTCCACGCAGGTGAAATAGGAATTCACCTGCTGCCCACCCCACCAAAATTGCAGGTCATTTTTCAAGAGAAAAAGCACTCATGGTTATCTCATCTGCTATAAATCGATGTTATAACATACATCTTAGAGGTCCTAATTTTTCACACACCATCCCAAACTCTTTTTTCAACCCATGCTGTGTGTCCTATTTGCAGCAGCTCATATTTTTGGGTTTTTTAGCAGGACATACTGTAAATCATAAAATATTAGCGATCTTAAAATTTAGTAAAATCAAAATAAGTGACATATTAGTGACATAGAATTTTAGTGAGGTCATAATATTTGAAACTAAAAAAAAGAATATGCTGAAGTTGTAGGAGGATCAGTTGAAATAATGTTTTTCATGAATCTTGACGTCAAGCAGCATATAGACAACTTAAAATTTAGTAGAACACTGCAGCAATGTGCATGTTAACTAACTATTGTTGTTTGCTATGGTTATGGTTTAATCAATAGCATTTAACTATTATTGTGCCTTCAGTTAATCACAGACAAAACAATTACACAGTTTTTTAGGAACAGTCTGTACATCTCTTCAACTTTAGCATCATGAAATATTACCGTCTTGTATGGCTTCGCTAAATTCACTAACATTTTATACTCGCTGACATTTCGTGATTTAAAGTATTTCCTTTTACCTGCTACTTACAAAAAATAACAGAACATATCTTAATTCTTATTTCCAGCCCTGCAATTATACACGGCACTATGCTCAGTAGACATGGCCACCTATACTTTTCTCAAACATCTCCTACTGGGAAAGATAATGAATACCCACAGATAGGGCTGGGTCAAAAATGTGAATGGGGTGCATGCAATGAAAAAGACTACCCGCGGCAGTTCACGCATGCTATGATCTAATTTCCATGCAAGTGCAACAAGGATTGCCTGAGGCATTGCTGGTGCAAAAGGTTTATGTAAGCTGCTCAAAGAACTGAATTCCTGGCCAGTGAAAGGAACAGACAGCCCTGCTGATTTATGATCAGATGAGAATGAACTGTGGAATCTGTTAGGAACTGTTAGACTCAAAATGCATATTTCACAGCAATAGGAATAGCTTCTTTTTTCTTTTTTCACTAGTCTACTGGATAAGTACATCTAAAAATCTACTTGTTTGCCAATATTTTCACTTGACAAAATAAAGTGTCCATTTTATTCAAATGCAAGGACAATAATTTTTATTTCATAAAATAAACTTGCATTTAAGATTTAAGATTCAGATTTACTGGTAACACAAAGCAGAAACCGTAAAACGGGCATCTGCAACTGTAAAACCAGCATTAAAATCTGCCAATGGCCAAATACATCATAGTTATCCCCATTCAATAACTACTTTTTTTTTTAAACTGTTCAATTAAATAAATAAAAATTTAGAACACAGCATTAACATGGTTACTACTATTGTGTTTTAAATCATATTCGTCTTTTAAAAAAACTAAAGCACAAGCAAATACAAATGAAATAAAATAATAATAATAATATATAAATTAAATTAAATTAAAAAATAAATAAATAAAATAAAAATAAATAAAAATATGTTTTCATGTGCAATACAACTGTTGCTCCTGATGTTATTTGTGTATTTTATTGTTTTAATAACATCAACTATTACCAAATTTACTTGTTCTGATAATTATGGTGACAACTGAAGCTTGATTCATCAGTCAGTTTAGTATATTTACCGTTATTTACTTCAGCATTCTAATCAGTACCACATATGTAATACCACACAAACCTTTAGGTCTATAAACAGTATATATGCAGTCATAAAGTTTAAATAAACAAACAGTTTCTTCAGAAAACCTGCAAAGGCTACATTCAAAGTAACACTTTTAGGGAGACTGTACAAGCTGGGTTATATCAAGGCTCAAAATTTATTTTTTGGAGCAGGAAGCAATCATTACTTTTCAAATTCACCTAGATTAGTACCTCAAATTTTAAAAAGCAAAAGCTAAAAATCAAGAAGTCGTCCTAGGACACATGTATTGATTTTATAGTTGGTTAATACATTAAAATGGAAAGGAAAAGCTGTTCCTGGTTATCAGAAAGTATATTGTGTATTTTGATGAGCATTAATTTGCCTCTTTCTCTCTGTCAGTTTCGAGCCCTGGCCCCGTGCTTATAAAGACAAAGACTAACAGAGTCTGACACTTTAACATCATGGCAACGCCATACAAACTGTATGCGTTTGACGTCATTAAGGATTGAGTCCAAGATTCTAAAAGTTTTATAAGCAAGGGCCCAGGTTAGAGAAAACAAGACTGGCCTACTGGTATGTACTGATATGCACCTAAATATTTAACACAAGCTGCCAGGCATTTTTCATAAATCAAACATTGGAACCAAACTGTCACGAAAATATGCTTCAATTCATCATATAAATTTTGGCGAAATTACAGCCGTTTTTATAAATGGCAAGGAAACGCATGGCCCAAGGCAAGTACATATAAAATATGATCTCAGAGAAAGCATAAAGCCCATGCAATCAACATCCGTCTGACAGGCATACATCATCCCATCTGAAACATCACCTTGAATGGGGCGAAAACACAGCCCCAAGCTAAATGCTAACTGCCTGACCTTTGATACCAGTTATTATTACAGGTCACAGGATTCGGGGTCAGTCAGCGGTCAGCAGGCCAGTTTGAGGTTACCTACAGGTACATGTAATGACAGGTACAACTTGTTACTGTACAGGATAAAAAAAACTAATGAAAGTGATTGATAGAACACTGGTCTATAAATTTAGAACACATTCACCAATTAGGCTTTAACAGTCAGAGAATTCTTCCTTATTGAATTTGACAACATCTGTCAAACTTGGAATGCTGGTTTAAAAGTCTTCAGTCAATATTGAAACTACATGTAACTATGAACTAACTAACTCACTCACTCACTCACTCACTCTCTCACTCTCTCACTCTCTCCCCCACCCCCCTTCTCCCTCCTTACTTGTCTAAGTGTCAAACATACAATAGCTGTAGTTTTAAATACATACAAGCACATTTATAAAGTTAAGGCAAACTTCAAATTGACAGTTCAAAGGCTTCTGCAAATTCAAAACTGTAAGACTAAGTTTCAAAATAGTTAAATAGTCTCAATCAAATCAGTAGTCAAAAGTCCCAGTTGAACTGAGACTATTCCTAATCTGAAGCTGAGCCTCAAATTTCTGGCAAGCTTCAATTCAGCAGTGTAACACCCCCCCCCCCCCCCCCATAACATATAATTTGTATGCTTACATGACTGTTACATCAAAGGTCATGGTATGTGCTGTTCTGTCTGTGGAAAAGTACATTATAAAATATCTCTTGCTCATAATGGAAAAATGTAGGTTTCCTCTGGAGTCAAAATGACACATTTTTTTGACATCCAACAGCAGATCATTAATTAATCAATATGCTCTAGTGATGTCTTTAAACAAAACAAACTTAACATTAGCTTGTGAAAATTTTCATAATTGTGATCAACTTCCAAATAGACTGGGGTTTTTTTAAACTCAATTCTCCAAGTTTTAGTAGGAACCACACCCGAATGCAATGATATCAGATAAACACACCAAGTCATCATGAATATGATATCAATACTGATTTACTTGGTGACAGAAACATGAGGAAAACAACAAAAGACACATTAAATATATGCCAACAATAGTATTGGAAAGTATTGGAATAGAGTGTTCTGTTCCTCATCACCAAGGAGACCTGTCAGTGCTTGGAGGGTGGAGGACAATGACCAAACCAGATAATTATGATTGTCAAGCTGCTTTTAATTGAACAGCACAACCACTTGACTGATCAGGAGTGCATGCATGCCGCAAGGTGGTGGAGCAGTGCATGTCGCAAGGTGGTGGAGGAGTGCAGGGTGGTAGAGGGTGAGTATGGGAACTGGAGAACAAGGAAGTTATTTTTGATTGCTCAAAATTAAACTGCACTGAACATTTTTACATGTCCGCTGGACAATCTGCCCGAACAAGCAAAATGTACCTCAATAGGTGAGATACATTTTGCCTGTCCGGGCAGATTTTCACTTATCAGGACAAATTGACAAGTGTTTATTTCAAACACTGGTTCACATCTCCGAAATGGCTCCAACCCACAAGCTATAGTAGGGAGTTTGAAGATCACTGTATAGGTATGCAATGGAGTGCAAGTTAAGTTTTTTTAATGACATGGTCTTGGGCGTCTATGAACATTGGAATAACCAAGAAAACAAGGGAGGTACAAAAAACAAGAATTCCATAGAATTAAAAATCTCGCCTAACATACATTTTCGGTGCACTGTGATGAGCATCCATAGATGCAACTATAAACCAAGTCCTAGGACCTACAAATTGTAAGAAACTTTAATGCAAAAGCTGATGCCACTGTCAGTGGAAAAGTAATACAGTGAAACATGTCTATAAACTGAACCCTGAACTAACAGGAATCTTGTCAAAACCAGCCAACTTTCATGGTCCTGAATTTTCTAAATTCTAAAACGCGACCCTATAAACACTGGATCCTGACTAAATTGGATAAAAATTAGGTCCCCGGTGTGATCTGGTTTAGACAGGTTTTTACTGTAACTATATCTCGCCTTTTTACTTCATAAAAAAAATTTCTAAGCAAATAAATATAGCCTGTAGTACAGTCCATTGTACATATATATATATAGCCGCCTTTCATGTAATCGGTTCTGAAATGACTCTTAAACCACAACCAACCCATTACAATAAATCACCACTTGTTCACTTCCACCTGCACTGTCCTTGGAGATGTCACTGTGGTGGTAATGGGCATATCGTGTTGCACCAGAGATGCTTCATTATGTTGTAGATGTCCCCAGAGACCGCCTGTTAAAGACATACATTTTACTGCATGTGACAGGCTTGACCAGTAAGCAAATTAAGCTCCGCCATTAAACCCATTATAACAAGCCGACAACTGTTAGTGATTGGCCATTTTGTTAACTCAAACAGCTACATGTATATGAGATTTAATATTACAGGAGATGGACACAAAATGTGTATTTATTCTGCAATCACTAAAAACATTAACAAGATGTGATGACTACAGAACCTTCCAGCTTTCACCATTCTTATTTTCATAGGGATTTATTGACACTGTAAGACAGCTAGTAACCCGCTAATTATCTCTATTATATATAATGAATTAAGGACAGTAAATATTTTCAACATTTTTCTTTAAATATGGTTTTAAAAAATGTCAGAAAGAGAGAGAGAGAGAGAGAGAGAGAGAGAGAGAGAGAGAGAGAGAGAGAGAGAGAGAGAGAGAGAGAGAGAGAGAGAGAGAGAGAGACAGACAGACAGAGACAGACAGACAGACAGACAGACAGACAGACAGACAGAGAGAGAGAGAGAGAGAGAGAGAGAGAGAGAAAGAGAGAGAGAGAGAAAAGAGCTGCTTCTTTTGTAAGGTGTCAATGTTGTGGCATATTTTAAAACTTAAATCATTTAAACAACAACTTAGAGCTAACAAAATGACAAGTATGACTATGAACCAACATGTAACAAATCATAGCAGAATACACGGTTTGGTAATTTTGATAAACACATGAAAAATCCGTATGCAAGAATTGTGTGTGTATCAATGTTTAGAAGTCATCTGTGATCAAAACTTGGTAAATAATGTGACACTAGTAAAGAAATGTTTACCAAAAAGTCTACTGGCCCGTAATTAATTTTGTTGAGTATATTTTGTACTCCGTGTGTACTTGTTGCAACACAATAATATCATGACGCATTAATTTCCTGATTTATAGTAAAAGTCTATCTTTATTTTTGTACTAATTTTTTCACTGGCATGTAGCTTTCATAATCAATCTACCAGTTTTCGTCTGAGAAAAATCATCAAACGTATCACGCCACCATTACATGGCACACAGTGATTAATATGATTTATATGTGACCTGGTTACCTAGTTCATTTACGCAACATCTATAAAAATTGCACCTTGTTACCTAAATCTTTTTTGTGTGTGAATATGTATACAAATTACACTCCTAACATACAGAATAATGGCCAGGAATTTTGCCAGAATGTACCGACAGTAAAAACTACATAACCTAAAATCTCTGTAAATTATATATATAAATATATATAACTTCTGTGACATATTGCAGTTCTTAAATAGTGTATGAAATACAGTGTCAAATTCCAAAAGATTTCAAACTCAGACAGACCTACATGTAGTAAAGTCATTTACAGACTGTTTTAATTTGTATTACATACTCTCAAATTATTTTCTGACAGAAAGCCTGATACCCATGCTATGAGTTATCATCCATTACCTACATCTGAAATACACTGTATTTACTTCCAATTTCAAATTTATTTTTGGAAATATAATAGACTACCATAATAGGCTAGGTATAGTGTTGCAAGTCTCAACATTCAGTATTTAATGGTATCAGTAGACTTGCAGAAGGCCTTTTTGAAATTATTGGCCAATTTATAGAAGTTGTATACTAAACAGATGATACTTCATGTTTTCATTTAAATGTGATTGATATCTTACCCTATGAACCATGATGAATTAAGTCTATGATAGAATTGCAGACTTCATAAATCATATTTGACAGAAAACTTTATATAGCCTTTCTGTATTTTGATTTTATTATATACAGTCACATCTCTCAAAACTGGATCATCTTTTTAAATAATACAGAACCTCTCTAAACCAGACACCCCTTAAAACTGACTTTTTACTTGTCCGGTGGATGTCTTTTTTGACAAGTTTCTTTTCTAACATTTTCTTCTCAATGAATACTGAAATTTTAACACCAAACTAACTTCACAAATGAAAACAGACTGTTATGTGCATACTGATTTGGTAATACATGTATATTTGTCTCACATGTGTTGGGGTTTTTGAAGAACCATATGTAAACAAAATATATACATAAAAGTGTATATTTGGGGTATGTAATGGGCACATGGCCATTCTAGGAAGATCAGGGGAAGCATGCTTCTTCCCCTGGGAAATTTTAAAACTTGAATGTGGTTTCCTGGCAATGTTGGGTTATTGTCAACTGTATAACAAGAATTCTGCAAAATTAAATGTCTCACCTACCATAAACTTTTCAAGTACACTGTGACGAACATCCATATAGGTGCAACTATAAACCAAGTTTAATTGACCTATAGCACTTAAAGTTTGCAAGAAATCCTAATGTAAACACTAAACATTAATGTTGAACTTTAATAGAAAAGTTGATGCCATCACCGTCAGAAAAGTAATACCTATATACCTTTGTACTTATTAAGTAGCCCAGTGGTAAAGCATTTGCTTGATGCGCGGTCGGTCTAGGATCGATCCCCATCGGTGGCCCCATTAGGCTATTTCTCATTCCAGTCAATGTTGCACTGGTGTAACAAAGGCAGTTGTATGTACTATCCTGTCTTTGGGACAGTGGGTTTCCTCTCTCAATATCTGTGTGGTCATTAACCATCAGACTGACGCCATATAACCGTAAATAAAATGTGTTGAGTGCATTGTTAAATAAAACAGTTCCTTCCTTTTACTTATTAAAGGCGAGACAAAACTCTCTTTTTTTGGGGGGGGTGTCTAAAAAAAAAAAAGTGGGCCAGTTTATTAGCTCTTGCATTCCTTGTAACCAATACTCGTGTGAATATTTTTCACATCTTTAAGCATCACCCTAAAAAGTTTCTTTAAAATATTAAATTGACAAATATATTGATTTATAACTATCTAAACACTGGCCCACTCAAACTTCATAAAAACAAATTCTGTAGGTTAAATTTCTCTTTACAAAATTACAGGAAAAAGAATAAGACAAAGAAAGAAATGTTTTATTTAATGAAGCACTCAACACATTTTATTTACGGTTATATGGCGTCAGACATATGGTTAAGGACCACACAGATTTTGAGAGGAAAACCCGCTGTCGCCACTACATAGGCTACTCTTTCCGATTAGCAGCAAGGGATCTTTTATTTGCGCTTCCCACAGGCAGGATAGCACAAACCATGACCTTTGTTGAACCAGTTATGGATCACTGGTCGGTGCAAGTGGTTTACACCTACCCACTGAGCCTTGCGGAGCACTCACTCAGGGTTTGGAGTTGGTATCTGGATTAAAAATCTCATGCCTTGACTGGGATCCAAACCCAGTACCTACCAGCTTGTAGACCGATGGCCTAAACACGACGCCACCGAGGCCAGTCAATAAGAAGACAAATGCACACAACTGTAACTGATGTCATGTACATCATCTCACATCGTAACCCCTGACAATGTTACCAACCAATGAAAAGCAATCTGCTAAATTAATAAGTTTTGCCAGCCAATCAAAAGTCAGCTTCTATACAAAGGTAGCCATATTTAACAGTTTCCAGCTTAAGTGGGGGATTAACAGCACCAATGCAGGAATTTCCATGTAATTTAATACAATGTCTCGTGGGGTTTCTACTCTAATCTGCAAATGGAAGGAAGCGTGACCATCAAATATCGGAATCTCTTCTGAATGGATATTTGTAAACATGAGGCTAAACTCAGTTCACACACACACACACACACACACACACACACACACACACACCACAGCTTAATGATGATCACTGCTAAAATCTACACAATGGAGATTATTCATGTCAAAATTAGTAACTCAACTAAACTGCCTACTCCAAATTATGTTCTATACACCTTTGTATTAGGGCATTGATCTTTGTTTGACGTTGTTCAAGCTATATTGCAGCTTTTTTAAAACTATTGAATTGGAAATTACTTAAAATGTATTGCTCAAATCATCAATATATTTTGGCAAATTCATTGTTTCTGATTATAGTTATATGGTATTAGACATATGGTTATGACAGAGAGGAAACCCACTGCTGCCACACAATGGGCTACTATTTCCTATTAGCAGTAAGGGATCTGTTATATGCAGCAAACCACAGGCAGGATAGAGAAATAGTCCAATGACAAGAATCAATCCAAAACCAATTGTGCATCAGTTGAGCGCTTTTCCAACCCCTACCACAAGTGAAATGCTATCATGAAAAGCAATTTATTTGGGTTTTTTTAACAACACCACTAGAGCACACTGATTTATTAATCATCAGCTATTTGATGTCAAAACTTTTGGTACTTTTGACATTTAGTCTTAGAGAGGAAGCCCACCAGACATGGTTAAGAATCACACAGATAATGAGACAGGAAACCTGCTGCAGCCATGCAAAACTGGAGGCTACTCTTTCCGGTTAGTCATAATGGATCTTTTATATGCAGCATCCCACAGAGAGGCCTTTGTTTTACCTTTGAAGCACCAACTGGAACAAGAAATAGTCCAATGAACCCACTGACGAGGATTGATCCTAGACCGACCGCGCATCAAGCGAATGCTTTACCACTGGGCTACATCTCACCCTCACTACCGCAAGTGAATCCTATCATGAATAGCAACTTAACAAAAGCATGCACCATGGGTGTTGTAAGATTCTGTGCTCCGTGACACCTGTAAGGAAGTCCTTTTTAGATTGGCTGTCACCTAGTGTTATTTCTGGATTAACAAGTCACACAACCAACCGACCCAATGGTACATGTAGCATAATTCATTTTCAAAGGCATGCAGCTTTGTGTTAACAATAGATATATTACGCGTTAACAATAGATATATTACGCGTTAACAATAGATATATTACGTGCATGCTGTTTCTGTCAAGCAATCACTCAAAAAAATATTTTTAAAACTAAACTAGCAAAATTGCGATGGTTGATCTTGTAAAACAAATGTATCAAAGAAACTATGAAAGAGATATAAAATTGTGGGTGTGGGTGACAAGATTTAAAAAATAAAAATAACTTAGAATCTGATATTATATAAAATTAGCTTATGGTGTTGTAATGTGGTCCCAATCTCTTACATGTATTTCCAAGCATTTTTTTTAGGATAATAATGTTCAACATAATTTTCTAACAAAATTTGGTATTGGAAAAAAAAAAATGTTGGTCATCCGAAAAATTATATTTACCGGGTAGCCAAAATACCCAAACCCAAATTTCACTGTTTATTTTTCAAGCTTAACTTTTTAATGATTTTTATTGCTATTGGTAGGTAGCAAAGTGTTCCTAGTATAGGAGCTAGGTTAAATAATCTTCCCATCCCTGATTTAATTTTGAACTATTGAAAATATAATACGGAATTCTATAGGAGTTTATAATTTAGAACAAGTTTTAGGTTTTTTTTCCATTGGTCTCCAAATCCATAATGACAACATAAAGTTAAACTTGTGTTTTTGTTTAACGACACCACTACAGCTACTGGATGTCCAAAATTTTATTACCCTGATATGTCATCTTTAAAGAAAACCAGCAACATTTTTGTTCTATTAGCAGCAAGGATCATTTATATAGACTTTTCTCATAGACATATCGTACCATGGCCTTTGATATACCAGTTGCTGGATACTGGTTGGGAAAACCCCAATGGATCTGCTGAAGAGATTTAATCCTATGACCCAAGCATCCCAGGTAAGCAGGGGCGAGGCGTAGCCCAGTGGTGAAGCGCTCGCTTGGTGCGCGGTCGGTTTGGGATCGATCCCCGTCAGTGGGCCCATTGCGTTATTTCTTGCTCCAGTCAGTGCACCACAACTGGTACATCAAAGGCCGTGGTATGTGCTATCCTGTCTATGGGATGGTGCATATAAAAGATTCTTTGCTGCCAATTGAAAAGAGTAGGCCATGAAGTGGCAACAGCAGGTATCCTCTCTCAATATCTGTGTGGTCCTTAACCATATGTCTGACGCCATATAACCGTAAATGAAATGTGTTGAGTGCGTCATTAAATAAAACATTTCCTTTCTTTCTTTCCCAGGTAAGCGCTGAATCATTAAATAAAACATATCCTTCCCAGGTAAGCGTTCAACCAACTGAACTAAATTTCACCCCTTAATGACTACATAAACCAGGAAGAGCATATAAGATGGCCAAGAACTGAAGACGCAGACTTGGTGCTTGAGCACCAGCGAGAGAAGTGATGAAAATCAATGCAGAACACCTCCAATCTATTAAAAGACTGTCAGCATGGTCTTCTCTTAAAGTTCTATCAATATTGAACAAATGATAAAGGTCCATCATGCCTAAAGTGCTGAGTTTGCAGTTTTTGTGGTTTTCTTTTTTCTCCCCCTCTTTTTCTTTCTTTTTCATTTTGTTTTATGTAGAACAATTTTAGATCTTGTTTTATTTACCCATTGACACTAGTCTCAGATATATGTTTGTTTAACCAAGAAAATTAATGTCTGCATGTTAACCTGTGCCACATGATCAAGATAAGGAAAGAAAAGGTATATTTATTCAATAACACCTCAACACATATTAAACTACAGACGTTTGGTATCTAACATATGGTTACCTCGACACTTGATAGAGAGAAGGAAAGAATGTTTTATTTAATGAAGCACTCAACACATTTTAATTATGGTGATATGATTAAGGACCACACAGATAATGAGAGGAAACCCACTGCCACCACAATGGACTACTCTTTCCGATTAGCAGCAAGGGTTCTTTTATATGCAGCATCCTAGACAGAATAGTACATACCATGATCTTTGTAACACCAGTTGTGAAGCACTGGGTCCACTGATGGAGATCGATCCTAAACAGACAGTGCATCAAGTGAAAACTTTACCCTGGGCTACATCCTGCCCTACAGCTGTTTGGGTGTCTACCAGGTACTCCAACCAAAAAGCAATAAGGGATCTGTTTATATGGACTTTCCCATAGGCAGGACAGGCAGGGTTTCTGCCAGAGGGTAAAACGGGTATGGCGCCATACCCAAAATTTCTTGCAGATTTTTTTATTTTTTTAAAGTTAACCTTTTCACAAAATTAATTACTCTTATCATTACTGTATGATTTCTTAACCCTAACCCTAAACTTAACCCATTTTCTTTCTGGGGGAGGCCCTTCAAACCCCCAGTTGACTGTGGTTGCATTTAATTTCATAGCGCTATACCCAAAAATGTCTTTCTTGCAGTAGCACTGACAGGACATACCAGTCTTTGATGAATCAGTCTTAGAGCAATGGCAAGACATGAAGAACTCTGGATCCATTAACCCGCTGCTCATCAGGTAAGGTATTCTATACCACACCCACTTATTGTCTTAAAGTGACAGACACTAGTTTTTAAGCACTACAGCATTTTCTTCACTATTAGCGTTATTTTAGACAATTGAAATCAGACATTACCTAAATTAAATTTTTTTTTAAGATTATTCATTTCAATACATCCAAAGTGTTTCTGGTCATCCTCGTGAAACTATAATACCAGAAGTGCATTTTTAATATTTTTAAAAACGCATGTACATAGTATATTTGAGAAGAATTAAGGAGTTATGGAGATAAGCTCTATCCTATTTGTAAGAGTATTTGCCCGTCACAGACTCTTGTTTCACTCTAAATTGTAATCTTATCCACATGGGTCAAAGGTTTGTAGATTAATCAAACTTAGTATTCATTTTCACGGGTTGAAACTAGGGTCTGCAATTTTAATATTTTTACCACTGAAAACGTGAAAAGCATCCTGTGTTCCCACTGACTGTTAATATGGTAAATACTGCATTTTTACATTAGTTATAGTAATTATTAATGTTTAAAAAATGTGTAACAGGAAGAGGAAGAAAATTAAGCGGATACTGGTAGTCTATTGTATATGCTGAAAAAAATAAAAAAATACCCGAGACTATACAAGTTTAAGGATAGTTGTATCAGGGCTCAAAACGGCCTGTGGCCAGGTCGCCAAATGCGACCAATGTCCTATCTGGGCAACTTAAATATTTAAAAAATCATGGCATTAGTCGCCCAAATAATATTATCTTCTTTAGAGCTATAACATATGAGCCACTATTAATATTTGTATTCCACATTAAAATCTTGCTTGTGGTTCACTTACCATAATTTGCAAACATGCATTATTATTTTTGGGGCCACTGTATGTTTTGGCGAGCTTCGAACCCTATGTATGTTTGAAAAACCAGATGAAAAAAATTACTTTTTTGGAATTTGATTGTTTATGATATAGCTGTGGTACAAAACTGTATTAATGTAGACACTTTCAGGAATATAAATGCTACTGTCCAGGTAAACAAAGTTTCATAGGGCATCATCTGGGTGTGATACAGTCTCTTATCAGCAGACATTAATAGCAGACACACAAGTCATAAAACAGCAGCACATTAATTCCAGTATGGGATGCAGTCAAGCTGGTTCAAGTCTTAGGACAGGAGCTTGGATCTGGTGACCCTTCTCCGATCTGGATGAATCTGGATCTAAGCAGATGAACGTGGTTGACACAGCATAAAAATTATTGTGTATGGCAAGTCAGAACAACCCGACTCGATCACAAAACTATTTCCGAGGCCAAACAGCAACATAATTATTTTAATTCTCATTATTTATCGCCAATTATCGAACACCATACGAAATAGAAAACCGTATTATTTTACTTCCTGGTATTTTGTAATGTCTGTGCATGTTCGATCGTTGATACGACAACAACTTCTTGTTAAAGAAGTACACTTAAAACAAATTTCCTTTAAAATGCGAAAAAAAGGTAAGAATAAGCTGTATGCACAATGAATCTTATTATTACAGTTAATTTGTGCCCTGGAATGTTACTGAATGCAATGCAAATGCATGCCTAAACAGCAACAGGTGTACAAAGGAATCCACACAATCAAACACATCTGCTAGCACTGCCGATTGAGTACTGACTGGTCACTTCCGAATAGCCACTTTCAGGTCACGTGACTGTTTTAGCGGAAAAAGCCAATTTTGTTTTGTTGCCATTACGTTGATAACGTCATAGTACGGTTTTCGATATTGCTTTTAAAATGACATTTTCTTACCACCTGGTGCAACTCTTGATGGAACAGAGATAACATGCGAGTATGTACTTACCTTTTTATACATTTTATTTCTAAATTGAACACAGTAAACATTAATGTCGTTAAATTGATAGCCTGACATGACTGAGCATGCGCACTAGCCATTTCCTCTTAGTCGTACGATTTTCGATTAAACGAGGATATAACATTTGGTACATACCATGTTAAAAGTCCTAATGATTTATAATATGGTGGGTTTTTAAAAATTATTTCAACAAAAAATTAAAAGTGCATTCTCAATATTCCAACTGGTACATCAAAGGCCATGGTATGTGCTATCCTGTCTATCGAAAAGAATAGCCCATGAAGTGGCGACAGTGGGTTTCCTCCCTCAATATCTGCGTGGTTCTTAAACCATATGTCCGATGTCATATCAACTTAAATAAAATGTGTTGAGTGATTCATTAAATAAAACATTTCCTTCCTTCTGAATATTCCAAGTGTCATATTTTGCTAAGTGTTGGATGGGGGTGGGTTCTAGCTTAGTCAGTAGTCGGTAGCTTAAGACTGGGTTTTTTCTCTATCCCAACCAGGGCACCACAAAACTTGGGAAAACTTAATGATTCATTGTTGTTCTATAAACAGGTGAAGTTTGTATTAGATATTGGATATTATATAGCACATATCAATACAACAGGAAATAGACGTATTGAGAATTCATGAATTACCTTTATGTTGTAATATTAGAAGAAAAAAAAAGAATCTTCATTAGAAAACAAAATATGTCAAATGTGTAGTAACAATTGTATTGAAGATGAGTTGCATTTTATGTTTGTAAAGTGTATACTGACCAGCGAAATATACACATTCATACATGTAAGTATTAGAATCTTGCAAATATTATAAAATTTAGTAAATTACTGAACTAATGATACACACATTGTTATGAATTGCATAATGTATGTTAAACTAACACTTAAATCTACTATTTGCTATCTGTTAGTTAATGTATTTTATTTACTATATCATGTTCTTGTATATTATAAACTATTATGTAAACTGTTGCATATGGGACAATGGCCTACACACAGAAATGAATACACTAAACTAAAGCACCACAACTGGTATATCAAAGGCTGTGGTATGTGCTTTTCTGTCTGTGACAAAGTGCATATAAAAGACCACTTGCTACTAATGGAAAAATGTAGCAGGTTTTCTCTCCAAGACTCTATGTTAGAATTACCAAATGTTTGACATCCAGTACTGTAGCCTATGATTAATGAATCAATGTGTTCTACTGGTGTTGTTAAATAAACAGAACCTTTTAATATTTGCATAACCAACTCAAGAATAACCAAATAGTAATGTACTGCCACTTGGTATAAACAGTGGTTTCCTCAGCAACCTTTGGTAAAAAATATAAAGTACATTACACCAGACCAACCAACCCGTATAAAAATCAATGGGAGTCTACTGGTATTTGATTAAGCTTCCTGTTCTGTCTTGCAAGGGCGTTTTTCCCAAGAAAACCATACTTTTTTAAGTATAACACCTACCGTGTCTTGACATTGAGTGTTGGTAAATAAACAATTAAACTTGATCAATCCAATTTAAATATAAAATCACCTTGGACTTGTAAAATGTTTCCACACTAGGCTACGTAATCCAACAATCACAGGTATTTGTTGAATCCTGGGCAAAACCTTGGACATTGGACAGTGAGGTACAGAACAATATTCTTCCTCTATGTCATTACATCACTTTCTATCTTCCTATGTCAGTCATTAAGGAGATTTTGAGTTTTTAGATTTGTGGGTGTTATTGTCTATTTGATCCCACAAATTTTTGACCGAAGGCCATCAAAAAGACAATAACACCCGCAAATCTAAAAACTCAATATGGTTATGTCCATTGTAAACTGAATCGTTTTTCTATGGAACTAACTTGAAAAAAATACCTGGATACAATATAACTGTAGACCACTGAATCGTCAACTTTGCCTGTTCCAATTGCTAATGATGTCACTTTCTAATGACATCATTAGCTTTCCGGGTGTTATTTTCAGTTGATCCCGTAAAAAAAATTGTAACTGACCAATCACAATACAGAACACACTCGCCATCAGTTTAAAATACATAGTCAATGCAAATCTAAATTTCTCAACACACATATAATCCAAACACTACTTAGTGGGGTTTTTTTTTTTGCATTATGCTTTATTGATATGTTTTGTAGTGATCACTAATGGTTTTGATAGTTGTGATAAAAGATATTATATCTGATTAAACATTTTGGTTTTGAGTCTACAATGATGGACAAAACAATTTCAGGGAACATGTACAAAATAATCAAATTTCAGGTATTATGTATAACAAGCTTTCTGAAAGTACTGCTAATGTAATACATGTCCACTACTGGGCCCAAAAATGTTTTGTGTCTCCAAGTTCAAGGGTCATAAGAGTGACAAACGGATAAATTGCCATGAAAGTCAAACTTGATCTGTAACAGTATATAATAAAGTTATACACAAAATTTCAATATCTTGAGACACTTGAGTCTGGAAAACTGATTGTGGGACTTACAAACAGACAGAAGGATGGAAAGAAAGAAAGAAGTGTTTTATTTAACGACACACTCAACACATTTTATTTACAGTTATATGGCGTCAGACATATGGTTAAGGACCACACAGATTTTGAGAGGAAACCCGCTGTCGTCACTACATGGGCTACTCTTCCGATTAGCAGCAAGGGATCTTTTATTTGCACTTCCCACAGGCAGGATAGCACAAACCATGGCCTTTGTTGAACCAGTTATGGATCACTGGTCGGTGCAAGTGGTTTACACCTACCCATTGAGCCTTGCGGAGCACTCACTCAGGGTTTGGAGTCGGTATCTGGATTAAAAATCCCATGCCTCGACTGGGATCCGAACCCAGTACCTACCAGCCTGTAGACCGATGGCCTGCCATAACGCCACCGAGGCCGGTACAGAAGGATGGATACGAAACCTATATAGTCTTCTCTGGTTGGATTGGTAGAGCACTTATAACTGAAATTTTCTGGGAAGGAGGGAAATGTTTTATTTTACGACACACTCAACACATTGTATTTACGGTTATATGGCATCGGACATGTGGTTAAGGACCACACAGATATTGATAGAGGAGAAATTTTCTGGGATTATTCATAATCCTTTATAATATGTATTTCCCAATATACAACCGTAAAGTTGATCTGTAATTGTGATACCGTAAATGTATTGATTGATGTTTAAACTTATTAGGATCCTTCACATTTTTTGGGTGAAAGTGTATTAAATTGTAATACAGATGAACACCAAAATATATTGCATAGAAATTCAAACGCACATTTAATAAAATATTAACTTTTTCCTTTTGTAAGAAAACGTTGTAATATTAAACACATATATCAGATTTTAACACTTTCAATAAGTTCATCTAAGTTAAAAATAGCTTTACATAACCAAATTTATATGAAAGTAAATGTCTTAATGTCACTCAGAAGTTTTGCTTTAGGAAAAAGTACATCACCTCATGATCAGAACAGTGTGACCTAACCTACATATTATAATGTGAGTTGAAATTAACTAATCGGTGGAGTTTACCTATAGCCGTAAGACACTGCCCCTTTGTCACGGATCATGGTAACCCCATACCACCCACTTTAATTAAATCCTTCACTTCACTTCACACAATGCCAATCACATGCAAATGACATAAATAACACACAATTCCAATCAAATAAATAAAATTACAAAGGCAACATCACCTGCTATTAATGTTTTGGGGTTTTTGTTGTTTTTTTAGAACAAAAATAATCGCTAGTCCAAGCCTGGTTAAAACAAAATATAAAGTGGACTCTATTAAACTGGATTCAAGGGGAACTCTGTTTAAACCGGATTCAAGGGGGACTCTATTTAAACTGGATTCAAGGGGTGGAGACTCTGTTTAAACCGGATTCAATGGGAACTCTGTTTAACCTGGATTCAAGGGGGACTCTGTTTAAACCAGATTCAAGGGGGACTGTTTAAATTGGATTCAAGGGGGACTCTATTAAACTGGATTCAAGGGGAACTCTGTTTAAACTGGATTCAAGGAGAACTCTTGTTTAAACCGGATTCAAGAAAACTCTTGTTTAAAGCGGATTCAAGGGAACTCTTGTTTAAAGCGGATTCAAGGGAACTC
The DNA here is from genome assembly GCF_016097555.1 of Gigantopelta aegis. NCBI lineage: Eukaryota > Metazoa > Mollusca > Gastropoda > Neomphalida > Peltospiridae > Gigantopelta > Gigantopelta aegis. Next base: position 81,901,584 of record NC_054704.1, on the reverse strand, counting down.
TTGTTTAAACTGGATTCAAGGGGGACTTTTATTTAAACTGGAGGGACTCTATTTAAATATACACTGAATATAAAGAACCTTCCTCCATGGTGTTACTGTTAAGCCATCAGCTTTATAGTTGGTAGGCACTTGGTTCAAACTATGGTACCGGATCCCACCCAGAACACATTTTAATGGCTCAATGGGGAGCTGTAAGGCCACTACATAACTTCTATTTCAATAATAACTAACCATTTAATTAAAATCTAATTGATTTCTGTTATTTCTTTTATGTTCATCAGAGTATGAACAAAACAAAACAAAATCATCCACAAACTGAATTGGTGGAAATTTGTGGATGATTTGTTGGGTTTTTTTTGTTCATACCCTAATAAACATAAACAAAATGACAGACAATCCTTATAATTAAATCTAAAAGTCTCTATTTTATTTTGAATATTTGTTTTAGTTCTTAAACAATAAGCTCCAATAAAAAGTGATGTTACAATGTTATTTTTACATTCATCGAAAAATAAACAAACTCGCATTGCTATGGCTGGACCAATAGGATGCTGTTAAATTGTAATGATTGAAATGGAAATTTAATTATTTAAGTGCAGTTTCATTTTCATGCAATTTTCAAACATTTCAAATTAGAGTGATATGATCTTAAATTAAAAACAACAAGAAATTCTCCTGTATGGATTAATGAATACACCCATCTACAAAATTAATATAAATTATATTGTCAAACAAATAAGGCATCAAATGATCATAAGTACAAATGACCATAAACAGTACTAAAAAACCCCATTGAAACAGACTGCACTGAACAAAAACTTTGTATAATCAACATTAAAATCAGATGCATATATCTTTATTTGAAGTTGAAAATCGTTTTACTGGCACTCTCTCACAATTATGTTCCATTACCTACAGAATAACCATAATTAAATGAGTGCAGAAAAATAATCATTAAATAAGTATGATTTCTGAAAACAGAAATTCACACAATTCATTATTTTTTTAATCTCGTGGCTAGCCTAAGGTGGTTTCAGCATACATTATTCCCCAACAAAACGACACTTCTGCACACCTTAATAATCACTTCCTCTAATTATTATGCCACAACCAATGATCACAAAGACGGCAGTAATGCAAGTGCAGCGATTCCCCGAAGCAACCTTCAAGACTTGGTTTCTATGGAATTCAGACATCAATGATCGCTTCAATTGGCTCATACGTCCAGCGCATGACGCCAACAAAGACCTACTAACACCAGACCTCGCTGTGACGTCTTTGCTGACATTTCCTAGTATATATATTTATATATGTGGACATTACTTGCTACTTAGTTTAATAAACTCTATTGAATATCCATAATAAATTACAATGAGGTCCCTCCCGTAAGTGGGTCATTGGTAAATCAAGCAGGATTGGACTTGTCACCGAGCTGGGACACAATCGGTTATCTTTGGCTTAAATTTGTTGAATACTGGTTAGTAATTAAGGATTAAGGATCTTCTTGTTATGACAATAGTTACAACAGAATAATGCTTGAGAATAAACGTCAGTTTAACTAATCAAGATTGTAGCTAGATTTTTAAAAAATGTTTTTTAAATAAAGGGTGGGAGTCTGGGACTATATTTGCTAACAGTATGAAGCTATTGATTGACCCAGTTAACTCAATATACATATATTTATATATAGGCCTATATTAGTTCAGACAGCTTAAGTTAATTTAATATTTCCAGTATTTAAATTTCAATATAGTCCTGCCTTTATTACTTGAAAGTTTAGTTGAAAAATCATTTGTGCAATTCATGAGCAGTCTACAGGCTGGTAGGTACTGGGTTCGGATCCCAGTCGAGGCATGGGATTTTTAATCCAGATACCGACTCCAAACCCTGAGTGAGTGCTCCACAAGGCTCAATGGGTAGGTGTAAACCACTTGCACCGACCAGTGATCCATAACTGGTTCAACAAAGGCCATGGTTTGTGCTATCCTGCCTGTGGGAAGCGCAAATAAAAGATCCCTTGCTGCTAATCGGAAGAGTAGCCCATGTAGTGGCTCCAGCGGGTTTCCTCTCAAAATCCATAAATAAAATGTGTTGAGTGTGTCGTTAAATAAAACATTTCTTTCTTTCTTTCAATGAACGTAAAAATAACGTCATCAGGGAACATCATACCTGATGACATCACTTTATATAGGTAATTTGTCTTATTGAGTATTACTGTTTAGAACAACAAAAAAAAAATAAATAAATAAATAAATTAAATAAAATATGAACTTTTAGTGTTATTATTAGTAAGTATATGTATGTTTCAAATTTAATTATAAGGATTGTTTGTTATTTCTTTTACATTCATCTGAGTATGAACCAAAAAAAAATCATCTGCAAACTTATGTGTTAAAAGCTTCACTGATTCACACAGTTTGTGGATGATTTTTTTTCTGGTTCATATCCCGATGAACGTAAAAGAAATAACAGACAATCCTTAAATAACTTACATAACTTCATGTACTTGCCACAGATTTATATCAGTCATAAAAGGGAAATTAATAAATTGTGGGATAACCACAGAGCATGTAACAAAACATTCATGTGGTTATCTCAAGATTTCACATTTTTGGACGTAACTTTTTATTGTGACTACACTATTCAGCTGTGCATTTCCTTTTTTTTATTTCAAACAGAATCCAAGATCTGAGTAAAAGTCTCTAAAATTATAATCATACTTGAATGTTGAAATATAAGGATTAGTGTTTGGGAATTAAAAACATATTTCATAAATATTGAATGGCACTCACATTCATGCAATATCTGTAGACATATACTACTCAAAAGAATTTAAGGGTCAAAAATTTATAACCAAATAAGTTTCAGAGTGTATTAGATTGATGATGTAAACTACACCAATTTTTTATTTATTGTTCCATATTTACAAAAAACCACAAATAAACGTCACTGTATACAAGAAAGTCACATGACATGCTGTCAAAGTTGAAGGTTGTCAAACATGGATTTTACACATTAGAACATTCGTTTAATAGTGTGTGAATCCACCCTTGGCGAGAATACACTCGACACATCGTTGCCTCATGCTGTTGATCAGATGTCTGAAGAACTCTTAGGGAATGGCCTGCCACTCTGCCATAAGAAGTTGACCCAGATCATGAAGGTTGGCCGGAGGGGCATGGTAATCCTGAACTCTCCTGCCTAATTCGTCCCAGGCATGCTCTATTGGGGCCAAGTCAGGCGAATATGCTGGCCAATCCATCCTGGCGATACCTTGTTGTCTGAGAAAGTCCGTTACCACCCTGGCGCGGTGGGGTCTGGCATTGTCATCCTACAGAACTGCCCCGCCGCCAATCTGCTGAAGGCCTGGGAGAACCAACGGCTGGATAATCTCATTCAGATAGCTGATTCCATTCAGATTGCCATCCACCACATAGAGGGGGGTCCTGTGGTAGATAGAGATGCCGCCCCACACCATGACGCTGCCACCACCGAACCGGTGACGTTGTCTAACGTTAACGTCAGCGAAGCGCTCCCCAGGACGTCTGTAGACACGAACCCGCCCGTCGTTGAACTGGAGACTAAACCTGGACTCATCAGTGAACATCACTCGACCCCACTGAACACGTTGCCACCGCAGATGAAGCATGCACCAGTGACGTCTGGCCGTTCTGTGACGTGGTAGGAGTGGTGGTCGAACAGCCTGGCGATGGCAGCGTAGATTATTGGCTCTCAGACGATTGCGTATGGTTTGATCAGACACTCGAGTTCCAGTCGCAGTCCGCAGATTGTCACGTAATCGGCGTGCAGTGGTTGTGCGTTGACGTAGAGCCATATTAGTGATGTAGCGGTCTTCTCTATTTGTAGTGCTTCTGGGTCTTCCCGAACATGGACGATTTCGAACAGAATTCGTTGCTTGGTACCATTGCCACAGTCGGCCAACGACACTGACTGACACCAAGTCTCAGAGCAACATTTCTTTGTGTATTGCCATCCTGAAGCCAAGCAATAGCCCTTCCTCGATCTTCGATAGTCAGTTGAAGTCGTACCATTGTCGAATTTGGAGTGTGCACCGTACACGTACACGAACGCAAGCTCCAATTATACGGAAATTCAGCATTGGGAACATGGAATACACGTGCAAAGCGTGCAAATGAAGCGCTTTGTGAAAAAGCAAGTTATGGGCACTTAGCAGACCTTTCGCTTTCGCCCTAATTTACGTGCAAATGTAAGCATGTTTTTGCCATTAGAACTAGTCGACAGTGTCAATGACAGTGGATTTTAATTCATTTATGGGTTGCTTAGACCCACTTTCGTCAAAATGGAACAATACCATGCGTGACATTATGGTCTAGCTAATATAATTGACATTCAGAAAATAATGTCGAAAATATCGTCTGACCCTTAAATTCTTTTGAGTAGTATATATCGCAGGGTTTTATCTCTGCTTATTTCACTGAATCAAATTAAATGTCAAAATATGAAGTCGAGGACTTGGGCTTCTTTGGTCTGATATTAAGATACAGATACAGATAAGTATAGGATTTTATTAGTTTGGGTTCCTGAGAATGGTACAAATACCGTAGTCTAGAATGATGGATAGCACATAATGTAAACGTCCATCATCAAATACTTGACTATGACCGACATACTGCTAAGGGGTCATTTATAAGTACGTCACCCTGTTTCTGGACACCTCCACCAGTTTAACACTTTTCAATAGATGACAACATTTCAAAATCCTTGGCAACCAGAAGTTGGTGCATGTGATTTTTACCAAGGTAACCAGTTGTATAGTCTGCCTGTGTCAAAAAAGAACCAATGACCTGCAATGAAACTCTATAATGAATAAAGTTAAAATTTGTATAACAACATATTATTACGTTTTAAACTCATATCAACTCAAATATAATAAAAAAAATTAAAAATGTAAATAAAAAGGTTTCTTAACACATTACCATAAAATTATATAGATTAAATCTCATTTTTAATACAGGGGTGAAAACTAAAATGCTAGAACAGCCAATGTATGCCACTTTACTTGTATTGTCACCGATGTAATCGATAATGCAGTCCACAGAGACTAAAGTAAAGGTAGTATTGAGTGTGCCTTACTTTGGTTATTTCATCAATTGCCTTCATACCTGTTTCAAACAAGAAGATTTAACCATCTGCAATTTGATTGTTATTTGTAAACAAACTTTTTCATTTACACTGAAATTGTTTTTAAAAAAATGTTATTTGAATTGATATGAGATTAAAACTTAATACAATGTTTTTATAAGAATTTTAACTTTATTCATTATAACATTAAATGCCAATTCATCAGTTTCCTTTTGACAGAAACGGGCTATAGAGTGATGTGAATTATATTTAATGTAACCAGTAAATTAAAATTTGACTACTAATATATATGTGCCATATACCTCAATGTACAAAAGCCAGTCTTGAACAGCAGTGCACAGAATACATGCATTTTTGGAATACATGAATTAAGTTCTGGTAACACAAAGTTTGCGTTTTAATTTCAGATAGCAACAATTCATCATGCAACTGACTGGTAGCTTGCATCAATTTAAGTTACATAGTCAACATATGAATAGAACAACCTTTCCAATAAAATACTGTGCCGTTTTAATGTTTACCTTAATTACCACCAAAACACTTTTTTTTGGCTTTTTGGCTTTTCTTCTTTAATATGACATAAGAAAATAAATGAATACATCTCTGATATATATTAACTGATTGTAGAATCCATAGTTTATTGGATGATACAGATTACAACACCTGTCAAGGACTGGGATGGGCATTTGGACAGCAAAACATGAAAGAAATGTGCTGTCTGAGTTAGAAAAAATAAAACAGACATGAAAGCAATAAAAGCAGACAGGTGAAAAAAACTAAACAAAAATGGCTGACATGCGGTACTTCAGTTAAACATAAAGGATATATTTAACGATAACAAAGAATTGCAGTCAATTTTTTTTATTATTTAACTAATTTTTCTTCTTCTTCAGAACATGCAATGACACTGTAACATCACAAAGCCTTTAAGATATACATGGCAATGATGTTTCTCCCAGTGGAATCTAATCATTAAGTGAAGTCCCAAGAAAATTCCCTTAAGCCGTTTGTCAATATCTGAAGAATATTTCAAGAGTTGACTGTATTATAGACATAGCGGTCTTAGAACAACTCATACAATCTTGGTCACTGAACTGTTAATTCAATTCAAATGTCCAAAACCGACATCAATTAACATTTAACATCTCACAAGAACATGTCCAATTAACACTGGTGTTACATCGTTTTACAGAAACGCATACATGTACAAATAGTATGCACCCTGCCTGTGTCTGTAGTCTGTCCACATACACACATGTATGTGGACACACACATAACACACATGCACACACACACACACGCACACACACACATGCACACATGCACACACACACACACACACACACACAGGCACACACACACACACATACAAGCACAAGGATGTTCACATTAATTTTTTTAACTTTCATTTAATTACATAAACTAACCAGCCAAATGAAAAAACAACAAGAAAAAAAACATTTTTATTTATGATTATTTGGCATCCGAAAACCAGCCAACTGTGAATAATATTTAAACAAAAACAAACAAAAAACTTATAAAGACAACTGAATATACTGTGTGCAAATAAACATCCCACGAGTGCACCAACTTTATGCACGAAGTCACACCGAAACACACAACCATTTATCACAGGAATATGTCACAACCTGAACCAAATGATCCTGCAGCAATGATGGTGAAAGCCAGGAGAGTACAAGAATTCGTAAGTAGCGTTTCAGGTACATATGTTTCGAAGTGTGGACCGGTTCCAAGAAGGGTGCAGTGTGACTGCTGAACAGACTGCCTTGCACCCAGTGACTAGCTCGCCAACATGATGTACTCCATAGGCTGTATCCTAATTAGACACACTAACCTCCCCCACAACAGTCTGTATTACAGACGCTGTCAGTGCCAAACGTAACATTCACAGCATACCAGAAAACTCTTTGAAATATTTGTCCTGTTCTGCCAATTCCGGTAAACATTTCTGCTACCTGTAATTATTACAATACTAAAACACTGTACCAACTTTATAGGGGTTTTTTCTCTTCCCATTACAACCCAATCAAAGGCTGTGATATGTGCTGTGCTCTAGTGGTTTTGCTAAATAAATAAAAATTTGACTGTAAAACATCTTGTGTCTGAATTCAGTAGTTTTTGACTAATTGCTTCTCCTCTCTCTCATTCACAGGTAGGCCCACTAACAATGTTTTAAGTTTTAGAACAATTAATGTTTTGGTTTATTAATTTATTACAAATACTGTTGCACGACATAACAAAATTCACAATCAGGGATTTTTCCAGAGGGTAAAATGGGTTATACATTTTTAGAGTACTGATTGATGCATACCCTAAAATTTTCATATAATAAAAAACATTAATGTTAAAAAAGTTATTCCTGATTACATCACTGATTACAAAAACACAAAGAGTATTATATAAGAATATTTATGGTACTTTATATTTACATGACATTTTTTTAAATGACCATAACTTCGGCACAAGTGCTGATAGGTTTCGTGGCCCATCAAAGAAGTACCCTAGAATAAATCCTAACCCTAACCCTGACAATACAATAAAATACACAAAGGTTTATAAATAAAAAAACTATTTTCTAGGTGTAGTATTACAAAAAGGGTAAAGAGAGCTTGGAAAATGTAATAAAATGTTGCTAAAAATGTAAATTTAGAAGTATATAACCTTTTTAAACATTAAATATTTTGCTATAAAGAACATTTTATCAATGTGTTTTAGATAAATTTTCACATATCATTTCTGTTGCCAAAACATGTGTACAAACGTTATTAAACAAAATATTAAATATTTTTTATTAATAACCCCAATACTAGCTGTCAAGCATATCTGGGGACAATAAATTTAAATTAAGACAAATATTAATAAATAAAATTGATTAATACATTTTATTCAGTTAAGTAACAGGAGGTGGCATTTAGCTCGGTCAGTTGAATTCTAGCTTGAGGTGCTTGCGTCACAGAACTGAACCATCATAGTGGATCCATTTGTAACAGAAAAATCAACCTCCACTGAGGGGATTCAAACCACGGACTCTCAGTGCGACAGTCCAGCACTCTACCAACTGAGTTAATAGGGAAATTCCCACTAGCACTAGCCAAAGGTGCCAAAAAATGTCTGGGGGGAGCACACTTTTATATTTACACACTTTTACACTGTTATAAAGCAAATTTCAAGCAAAATATAAGTGGTGGCCTATGCCCTCTTGCCCCCCTTGCTCCCCCCACTTCTTACGCCAGTGACTAGCTACTGCTAGTAAAAGCACTTTATACCAACACTACTACATACTCCCCCCTCAAGTGAAGCTACGTCCTGGAACTGTGGGTCACGGGCAGTTGAACTGTTACACTCTACCAACTGAGCTAATAGGAAAATTCCCACTAGCTACTGCCAGTAGGAGCACTTTATACCAACACTACTACACATTCAACTGATTGGGGTTTTTTCTAGTTCCAACCAGTGCACAACTGGTCAAAGGCTGTGGTATGTGCTATCCTGCCTGTGGGAAAGTACATATAAAAGATCCATTGCTGCATTAGGAAAAATATAGCCAGTTTCCTCTGATGACTTCGTATCAGCATTACCAAATGTTTGACATTAATTAATCAATATGTTCTAACTTAAGTAACAGGTACATAAATGTTTTGTCAAACGCTTTTTTTTTTTTTTCAAAACCAGTGCACTGCTTATATTAGTGCATCGTTTCTAATGTTTCATGATCCCTTTACACACCCTCGTAATATTATAAAATAATGAATCAGCTCCTGACTGGAATATCTATTCACAAGTTTCTCACATAATTATATAATATAATTATTAATTAGATTCATTGACCCAAAGGCCACTAACCTATCACTAATATGAATATACACAGGGCAGTGTCTCTTGAAAATCTGTATAAACAGGATCAAAATATCTTTACAATAATTATATAGAATAAATTTGTTTAGTCTTTATAACCAGGGTCAGGTTTTTTAAAAAGCACTACAATAACATTTAAAAAAATGTTTACATGAAGCATCAGGTTACATAACTGTTTGAAAACTGTTTGAAAACAATCATATTAGGTTTTTAAGAATATCTAGAACCTTTACTAGCAGATAAATTTTTGAAAATCTATGCTGTTGATCAGCTAAGGTTCTTAAACATTTTTATAATAAGGGTCTCAATCATCACCTTTAACCTTCTGACTACAGCAGGTGAGAAATCTCACCTGACGTCACACCAGTCGACATACTGTACACTGTATATAGAGCATTCCCCAATTCATATTTCCCGCCGTTTTGCACATGACACTCACCGGAAACGATTTAGTACCAGGAAACAAAAGACAACTTAGCTTCCTGTGTCTTTAAAATTAAATTTTTGACTGTAAAATGGCTTGGTTTTCGGCAAGTATTTTCGCTTGACAACAATGGCGGCACGTCGCGGTCATTTTCAGGGATCGATAGCTGATAGTGACAGCTATTTTGATAATAAATTAGATCGTTTTACCAACAACGAAAATCATCATATATTGGAATATGATTGTAGTTAGGTTGTTGTTTTTTAATTCTGGTAAGGAAGCCACTGTTAATGGGATTAATGGACATAAATACTGGACAGCTGGCCACAAATGCCCGTAAATAAACGCGACTTTTAAAACTTTTTGCCTAATTTTAATCAACATTAACTGATCTAAAATAACATAAAAATTACAAAAATACATGAAAATAAAACTTATCAATTCAAATATGAACTTTATTTTATGTATTTATAAAACATTTAAGTGAATATATGTGAGTAAAAATTATAAACTTGTACCCACTCAACATGGTTTTTGTCAAAAATTAATCCAGTAGTCTAAAGGTTAAAAAAGAATAATTACAATTAGCAAATTAAAAAAAATATATTATTACAGTGAAAGCTGTCAAGACCAGATCCTCTGTAAACAAAAATTCCCTTAAAACCGGACGTTTTACAGAGTCCCTTTTTAAAAACCAGGACAGAACTTCACCTTTCTAAACTGGATCCCTCTTAAAACCGGACATTTGTCTTGGTCCCAAGGGTGTCCGGTTTAGAGGGGTTACACTGTATTATTATCACTTTAAAAAAAAATAAACTTTACAATTTGCATAAAATTTGCATAATTAGTTGGGGGTGGGGGTTCTTTTTTATTTTTAGAACTAGCATCAGTTTTTCTTTAAGCTTAACAATTAGAATCAGGTAAATATATTTTTTTAAATTCAATATCTTATATTAGGACTTGATCACATCTTGAATATCATGTTTCATATGATTTCACTGAAATGCATGGTGCTATTGCCTGGTGACTGGTGAGTCCCCACGTCCAGTTACCCGTTGTTATGTGGCAGGCCATAACATGCATGTTCATCCATCAATCATTCAACTGCCTCTAATATCAGGTCTGGACATCAGGTCACTGACACAATGCCATCAACTCGGGCAATGAACTCTTACCATGAAAATTAAATTTTAAAGACTTTTATTCAGTTTTCAGATTCTGGTTGAAATAAAAAGAACACAACTGGATGTACATGTACAAAATTGGAAAACAACTGAGACAACCACATGAAATGTTTGCTTTACTGTGCATGGTTACATGCATGTTCAGTGATTAGTTGTCTCAAATGGATTAATTCCCCTTATATGACTGATATAAATCATTGTCATGTACACGAAGTTATAAAACTTATAAATTGTTTAAAACCTAATAAACAGTGGGGTTTTTCTCTCAAACTGAGATTTCATGCATTTAACAAGCAAGATCGAACCACCTTGGTGGATCCATTCAGCTGACTGGGGTTTTTTCTCATTCCAACCAGTGCACCACAACTGGTCAAAGGCTGTGGTATGTGCTTTCCTGTCTGTGGGAAAGTACATATAAAAGATATCTTGCTGCTTTAGGGAAAATGTAGCGGGTTTTCTCTGATAACTACGAGTTAGAATTACCAAATGTTTGACATCCAATAGGCGATGATTAATAAATCAATGTGCTCTAGTGGTGTCATTAAAACAAAAAACAAACTTTAAAAACAAACTTTCTTACACACCGGTTGGTGAGAACACCATGCGTTATTTTTGGTTACACATGGTTGTTAACACATGTATGTGTGTTAACAATTTCAAGACATACAACTGGATGCTCCTAGGTAATGAGCAGGTCACCAATGTTATACCTCAAATGAAAAACTACATGATGGAAATCGATTAGACTGTGACGTATAGTTAACCTGACAGTCAATTTTTTTTTTTTAAATTTGCTTAAAATCCGGTTTTTGAGGCTATGTAAGAAATAGAATAATACATTTGTGTCTGTTAGATACCATTTATCTCACAACTTGTTTTAAAACGTCTTCAGAGTCATGTTTATATGTGTAATGCCTAGGTGGGTTGGTTCACTTTACTGCATTTTAATTTTGGTAATTCATTTGGCATAAAGTAACCTTCAATTGAGAAACAGTGCAGTATTAAGAAGATTTTTTTTAAATGTTTGTACTGTAATATTTTGTTAGCCCTTTCAGTGGACATTATTTTGTTACATTTTCTAACTCATGGCCCTTACAGTGGACAGGAATAAGATTAATGGTATTAAAGAACATTTAGAAAATCAAAATGAATCCATCAGCATTGTGTTTCTTATGAATGCCTTACCTCAATAAATATTTTATTCCATATTCATTTCATAATCAACCATTTTCATTTCATTCCATAACAGTAAATCCATATTAGCTGTGCTGCAAACTAATGTCTACGGTAAGGGGCCTTAACAATGTCATCAGCATGCCTCACTAGTAACATCAATACGATCACAGCAAAGAACATAGATCACAAATTGCAATAATTCATTAAAAAAAAGTATTAACTAGATAGTAGGATGGAACATTTTGTAGCAACCTTAGGCTGGCTCACAACTCTTTTCACACTGAATAACTGTGTTCCTTGCTCAGCATTCTCATACTGTGAATTAATACACACCTAATCAGCTCATTAGTGTGTACTATGTACAGCAGCCCTCGAAATTGGTAGTGGAGATCAGTAACTAGTGCCACTTCAAAAGTAATTACAAAACTGATTTGAACCAGCCATTTTTCATACTTACTCGACATTTACTTTGTTATTATGAGTACTAAACTACCTTCACAAAGTTATCTGAATTTTTCAAGATCTGGTACTAACAATGTCATCATCATTATAGCATGTTATATTTTTTTTTAAAGAAACCAACCAAAGGGAGACAATTTATTTTAAACTACTGAACTAAAACTGATTACAGTCTATGTTGATAACTACTGAAACTGAATAAATTATATACAATAAAAGTGTGTCATATTTCAGATGTGATTTCAGAACCACTGCAACATGTACAGATGTTATTTTAATGATAAGTTATTTCCCTTTTGTTTACTGCAAAAACAATACATGAATATCTCCTCAATAAATTTCAACCACTGTTTTCAGAAAATTAGATTCTTATTATTTTCAAATAAAACATTTCTTTCTTTCTTTTTCTTTCTTATTATCTTCACTTTTAAAGTCTAATTAAACTTATTAATCTAACAAAACAAATTAAATTAATTCACAATCACATTAATTCAAAAGTACGACCGAAATTCTCAGAAAAAGTTCAACATGGCAGCCAAAGCAAAGCAGTACGTGATCATCAACACTTTTATACAACCACATTTGTGATGTGCTGATAGTAAAGGTACTGTCCAAGTTAAAGATTCACAGATGGAAGGAACAAGAAAGCCGTCTGAATAAATATTTCAGAAAAAATTATTAAAGACAGCTGCACATTAACAGGTCTTATAGCTGAAATGTATTGAGAATTATCAGTACAAGAGAATTCTATACATGGCAACTGCTGAATTCGTTTGTTTACTCTCAACCTGGTCAATGCCCTGGGTTGCCCTATATTCTGATTTGCAGGAGAGAAACACATGGTCTTCAGCATTGTGTCAAATGATTCAGTCTGTACTCAAAGCAAACAAAACCCTCAGCTAGCCCACATTTAACCCATTTTACATACAACCACCAAAGAACAGTAACAATCTGTGGGGTTTTTCTTTCTTTCTTGCTACAACTTAGCCAACTAGGTCCAGTCCTTTTGTCTGTTGACATAACAACTGCATTTATAAGTTCAGCATGGCTTGTATTACAGCAGGACAAAAACCATTCATTGAGATGCCAGTTTTTTTGTTTGTTCTTATACAAATACCTCATGGAATGTTTGAATCTTGGGCCCCAATTAATCTCACCCAAGATTACAATCACAAAAGTCAATATCTACTAACAGTTGATACATGTACAGTCAACATTTTAAATGGACAGAATAACACAGGACACATAGGGCGACACAGATTAAGTAATAAGTGTGTTTTATCTGCATGGCCAATTTTGTTTATTTCTGGCAAGAAAAGGAAGGCTTAGGGGCCAAATCGAAATATGAAAGAAAGAAAGAAATGGTTTATTTAACAAAGCACTCAACATCTACGGTTATATTATGGTGTCATGCAGACATATGGTTATGGACCACACAAATCGGAAACACATTATGGATTGCCGCCACACAATGGGCTACTCTTTTCAATTAACAGCAAGGGATCTTTTATATCCATCATCCCACAGACAGGATAATATATACCATGACCTTTGTCAAGTCCATATAATATGAAGTTAAAATTATCAACTTGTTTTATTAAACCAATAATCACTGTTAATGGCCACACAAAGAGGAAATAATAAATGATGAATAAATAATCTAACACTGCGAAAAACTAAATTTATCAGCTAAAGACAATGTGTTTTTCTACAAATTCTTTAAATCTGTAAACTATGAAGTCAGAATTCTGTTTTTTAATTCATTAAGTCCTTTTCAGGGAGTACTACTTACTATTTTAACAACCATACTACTAAAACAATACATGTCCCCTTTCCAGGCCCAACAAATTTTTGTATCTCCTATGTTCAAGGGCCAAGAGATCTTTTATAAGCACCATCTCACAGACAGGATAGTACATACCACGGCCTTTGTTACACCAGTTGTGGAGCATTGGCTGGAACAAGAAATAGCCCAATGGGCTCACCGATGGGAATCACTTTCCCACAGACAGGAAAGCACATACCACAGCCTTTGACCAGTTGTGGTGCACTAGTTGGAATGAGAAAACAAAATCAGTTGAATGCAGGCCTCTGAGAATTGAGAATTGGCGCAACCCATTTATCAGTTACGCATAAATAAATCCAGGTAACCCTATTTCCTTTTGGCGTAACCCAACATATTCAAGTAAATGGTGATCCAAATTTTGTGCGAACGAAAAAATAGGTTACGCAAAATTAGATTTGCATGAGCAATGCACGAACAAAACGATCACTCTGGCAATTTTCAGAGGTCTGGAATGGATCCACCGACGTGATTCGATCCTGCAAAGCAAGCACCTCAAGTGAGCACTCAACCGACTGAGCGAAATCCCGCTCTCCGTTATGGTTTGTATTACATACTTAAAATTTTGTATTGCTTTGGGTGTATTACCGGTGAGTAGATTAAGGCATATTATCGTCAATTTTCTTGGCTCCACCAAAAAAAACTCCACCTTCCTTTTGAGGTTGAAGGCCTTTAACAATGTACCCTTTAAATGAGATCAATTCACGTGTGATCAATAGATGCTATTTTAGACAATGTACTCTAGTACATTGTCTAAAATAGTATCTATAGCTTTTTCAAATATTGAATGTCATACATGTAGATCTGGAAATTTGAAGTAAATGTTATTGAATCTAGATGTATAAATGCTATTTTTGCCTGTATTTTTGGTATGCCTCCAGATGTGAGGTACAATGGATGTAAAATGGGAAATCACAAATTAAATTATCATTAATTAAAAGTATGTTATTGCTGTTAAGTTCTTTCCTTTTTATAACAAAACAAAAAAATGTCTATCTACATGTCTATCTAAAAGGAAATATACATGACACAGTACATGTACATGCTGTAGATGTTTCAGCCTTTTGTGATTTACTGCAATTTATTTGGACAACCACTTAATACATGTATTTCCTTTAAGCCCAGGTACAAGAATACTCATACATGTAAATCTATTAATATGTACATGTAATTGTTAGCAAATGTTTTCTCAAAATACATCCAAAAATTATTAGAAGTTAACATAGTTTTATTTACCCAGCTAGCTAGATATATCTGACACCATTCTCCAAGTCACAAATAAAAAGAAAGAAAGAAATGTTTTATTTAACGATGCACTCAACACATTTTATTTACGGTTATATGGCGTCAGACATATGGTTAAGGACCACACAGATTTTGAGAGGAAACCCGCTGTCACCACTACATGGGCTACTCCTTCCGATTAGCAGCAAGGGATCTTTTATTTGCGCTTCCCACAGGCAGGATAGCACAAACCATGGCCTTTGTTGAACCAGTTATGGATCACTGGTCGGTACAAGTGGTTTACACCTACCCATTGAGCCTTGCGGAGCACTCACTCAGGGTTTGGAGTCGGTATCTGGATTAAAAATCCAATGCCTCGACTGGGATCCGAACCCAGTACCTACCAGCCTGTAGACCGATGGCATAACCACGACGCCACCGATGCCGGTAAGTCACAAATAAAGCAGAATTAATATATTGATAATAAAATTCAGATTTTTTTAAAAACATATCTCATTTTATATTTTGGAAGTAAAAAAACATTTGTTTGACATCACTAGATCACATTGATTTACTAATCATCATAGAGAGGAAACCCGTTACATTTTTCCATTATTAGCAGGGATCTTTTATATACACCATCCCACAAACAGGATAGCACATACCACCTCCTTTGATATATCAGTCGTGGTGCAGTGGCTGGGACGAGAAATAGTTCAATGAGAATCGATACCAAACCAACTGTGCATCAAGTGAGCACTTTCCCAAGCTTAATTTCAAGAAAAAAAATCAGAATTTCTGTGGCACATGATTGCATTATATTCATTCAAAAATCCAAAACTACAACTGTTCAGTATAAATGAGTAAGTGAGTGAATGAGTGAGTGGGTGGATGGGTGTGTTGGTTGGTGGGTGGGTGGGGTTTTGGGTGGATGGATGAATGAATGAATGGATGAATGGATGAATGAATGAATGAATGAATGAATGAATGAATGAATGCTTATCCACACCCTAGTGCATGTATTAAAAATATTTGAGTTATTAGGTGTCAAACAGTGAAAGGTAACTACAGTGAAACTCCTCTAAACCGGATACCCTTGGGACCAAGTAAAAAGTCTGGTTTTAAGAGGTATTCGGTTTAGAGAAGTTATCTTCTGAACAGATATTTAAAAAGGGACCATGAAAAACATCCGGTCTTGAAGGAATTCCGGTTTACAGAGGGTCCGGTTTTGAGAGGTTTCACTGTACATGAAAACATGGATGATTCTTATTAATATATAAAAAAGTAATAATTAAAATAAGTCAGGGTGAAATTCTGTTTTATTATATTTCATTACAACCAGCTCGTATCAGATCCAGTTCTATCTAGACAGATAACTGGATATATCTCGTTTACAAATCCACAACGATTTCTTTTATAAATTATGACAGCTACTCCACATGGGTCCAACATGCAAGCTAAATCAACATGAATATGGGCCAACTGCCTGCTAAATGTCTGAAATGCCGTAAAAGAAACATAAAAAAGACATTTGTTGTGGCCATGTTTGATGTTTATGGTTCAAGTTTTAAGACAATGCACCTTAAAAACATCTACAAGTCCGATTGTTACTGCTTCCAGCGTGACCTACTTATATTATTAAATGCTACAAATCCTTTTCATATACATGTCACCATGCTTTGCATGGCTTTATTGGTTTTAAACCTAGTTCTTTCCATCTTTCAACTTTTACGATTGCAGTCATTAATTTTCTTTATTGGGCTGGGTCCGCATTCATTAACACAGAATGCGAGGCCAAAACAAAACAGAGCGACGGAGAACCGGGCACTGTGGTATTTTCTTTGTACTGAATAATGCAATGTGCCGCCCACACAAACAATAACAGACCAATCATATCCCTTGTCTTTCAAACCAACAGACCTATCTTGTCTTGTGGTTCAAATCTTCAGACCAATCAAATCTTTTCCTTTGAAAATTAAATATTATACGTAGTTAAATAAAACATTCTTTCCTTACTAAATATTATTTACCTGTATCCAGGAATAAGTAATTAAAAAACACTAATCATTCATAAAAAACTTAACTGTCTACTAAAATAATAATGAAAATAATAAATGCTTTAAATGTTCCAGAATGGACAAGATTTAATGAATACTGAAATACATCAGTCCATTTCTAAGACACTTTTCACTGGCGTAGGAAATGAGGGGGGCAAGGGGGCATGTGCCACCCCCCCCCCCACACACACACTTTTCAGATATTTTGCTTTATATTTGCTTTATAACATTGTAAAAGTGTGTACTAAATATAAATGTGCCCCCCTCCCACACTTTCTGGCACCTTCCTACGCCACTGCTTTTATGAGGAAATACTAGTTGGCCAATTACATATATCTAATTCACATACCGGGTACCTACGTGTATGTTAAAAACAAAATCATGTAAACTGACTTCTGGTTATCACAGCTGATGGCAATGTCGTCAGCAAAGAGATATCTTCTTTGTTTTACCTAGGGACGTAGCCCTGTGGTAAAGCGTTCGCTTGATGCACGGTCGGTCTAGGATCGATCCGTCGGTGGACCCATTGGGCTATTTCTCGTTCCAGCCAGTGCTCCACTACTGGTGTAATAAAGGCCATGGTATGTACTATCCTGTCTGTGGGATGGTGCATATAAAAGTTCCCTTGCTGCTAATCAAAAATGGTAGCTGTCACGGGGATTCTATAATTCCCGTAACTGAATAAAACACGATTATCAAAATATCTCTCCTAACTATATATCTATTAGATCTCTCTGTAACGGGCGGTATTTACCCGCTTTGGCTCGTCTCTAGGTATGATTAGAGATACGATCTTATATAAAGTATATGTAATATAGCACGTTTAGTTCACTAGAAACACAACAAAACACAATCCACTTTGGAATCTGTATTAACCTACGCTGACAAATGTACTGCCGTAGTAGTTAATTAATAACAACAAATAATAACAACCCAGAACTGATCACTTAATTAGTTAATCTCTAGGTGTTTAGATTACACAATATGCTAATCACTTCACCGTGCCACAACACCCACACGTGTGATAATTGAGAACCGCTTCTAGGAGAAGTTAATTAATAAAGGAATTACACCACTATTCCTAACTGGTTAATTTTTAATTAACCCTTAACTACTCATTCAGTAACCTTGTAGCACAGAATTAATACTGGTACCTATCACAATAAAGACAATAACCTACAGTTTACCTAGGTCTTCTAGGATGACTGGCTAAGCTTTATATTACCAAATACTCATATAATGTTAGAACAATAAGTCTATGATTTACTTCGTCAGATGACCGAAGACACTGTCTAAAGAATATTGGTATAATACAGTATTAAAATATTTAAAGTCACATCAATCACATCAAGGTTATACAACAGAGCAGAAATAAAATATTTACCAGTCCAAACGGACAACGTTCCCGGGAAGCCTTCCCTTCTGGTTCTCCTCCATATCTCTAAAAACTAGCTATTTATTATAAAATCAGAAATCACCTGGGGGTACAAGGCGGTACCTCCCCCTATCATCTGATATTTCCACCGCGACCAAGCGGTATTATTTCTCTCTGATCGTCAGACTTACTGACGCCATCGTCGCCAATCACGGTTGTAAAAACCGCACTCGCAGAGGTATTACGTAACTACTCGCCACATGGCCTCCGCACCTGGCTGGATGTGTACGGTCGCGCGGAGGTATTATATAACCAAGTGCACACAACCCTCTAAAACAATAATGTGGCAAATATCTGTAACGATTTGTATAATTCTGAATCAAAAATATTATTGGTAATAAATCTTATTATAGGATAGTCACTGGAGGTAAAATTACAACAAAAAATCTAACCATTATATTTTGGCTGAGCCGTTCAAAATTAGCGTCCAAATCACAAAAAAACTTTTACCTAATACCCATTTTTATGTTTTTTTATTTGGCTTAATTATCCTACTGAGAAACATTGAAAAAACCAGACTGCCTCCTCTCTTATTTACATTCATTTCATTTCAACTTATTTCGTGCTTATATCCAATTATGATTCAAGCAAGCTGACCTGGGCACACACTTCAGCTATCTGGACAGTCTGTCCAGGACAGTGAGTTAGTTGTTAGTGGTTAGTGGTCAGTGAGAGAGAAGAGGATGTAGTGGTCTTACACCTACCCATCTGAAGCGTTAAAATTCGCTCTGGGTGGGTGCCAGTACTGGGTTGCAAACTGTGTACCTACCAGCTTTATTTCCGATGGTTTAACCATGACACCACTGAGTCCGGTCTCTCTTTTACATCTGAACCGACCTGGCAGCAGTGCTAATTTTAGGAGGGTTTTGGGGTTCAAACCCCTCCCTGCTCAAGCAAATTTTCTTTTTTTAAATATATTTCCAGAGTAGTATGACTCGACCCTGTTATAAATGTCAGTCACCAGTCTAGACATGTCCCCCTCCCAGGTTAAATTCCTGCACACGCATCTGGTTACAATAAACTACAGTATTATTGTTTTAAGATCAATGTGTCATGTATTTTCTGGGGGGGGGGGGGGGGGGGGGGGGGGGGGGAGGGGAGGGGAGAGGAGAGAACCTGACCTTACCTAGAAAAAAGAGCCGACCCTAATTATTTTGTTGATGCATTAATTTCTCTTTTTCGAATTTCCCCCACTAATGTGTAGTTTGAAAGAGCATATACATAGCATTTTATGTGGTTCCTGGATACACACATTTTTTAAAAAGCTTTATTAATTGATATATTAAAAAGTAATAGTTTTGAGATGAAAGTGCTTTAAAACTTCATATCTGCCATGTATTTGATGTAATACATATAAAAGTACAAAAGGACATGCTTTTTTATTGATTGTTGTGTAAAATAAATATGGCAATTTTTTCTTAAAATGGCTACACAATTCTGAAAAGTGATATTTTTTTAAAACCAATGAGGCCACTTGTTTTCTTGACCAAGGCCAACCACTGATAAATATATACACACAAGATATTTCAACTTTAATTTGAACTACATTTATAGTTCAATTGTAAGTTAATTATATGAAGAAAAGAAATATTTATAAACTGCAATTTTTTACACATCCATTGAGGCATACTTTGTGAAACATTTAGTAACACACATCTTACATGTGGGATATCCATTTAAAGACATCTGATTGGCTGTTCCATGGTTATGGCCTATATGTAGATATACTGTCCAAAGAAATTAACACTACCAGAACTAATTGCTATATGATTTATAACTTAACTTTGAGTGAATGTGCTGTAAATAAGTTGTACAGTAGTTGGAAAAGATATTTAAATTCCTTTTACATCTTGGTTTTGAGAATATGTAAGAAATAGAATACTACACTATTAGTCCATTAGATGCCATTTATCTTACAGTTCTTTGTTTAAAACAATGTATTCAAAAAGCTTTCACTAACAATATAAATGGTACTAAATGGCAACTCACATGGTATTTTCTATATATATTTATTAAAATAAAAAGTACAATCAGTGGGGTTTTAAAGATTTTCTCCAGTCTTTCAAAAGCTATAAATAAATAAAGCAAGCCAGTTATAAAACAAAATTACAAATAATGTTCTCTTCTGACACTTGTCCAGGTTCATTATGTACAAAAAGGAAATATAACCATTCTTGCAATCAGTTCTAATATAAAAGGAAAAGCAAGTAAGTGTGTTAATTTGGGGCTATAGAGAAGATATTGGCAATGTCTTGTCAGTGTATTTTCTCCCATCATCTTGTCTGCTCTGGTTATCTCTGTGTTTCAACAGTGACCAACACATGCAGAGTTCATTGCCATCGTGTTAGCCAGTGGATGAGCCATCATTAAAGCAAGCTGTTATCTCTAATTCCACCCACAGCTCCTCAGACTACAAAACCAACAGACTTGGACCAAAATCTGACCCACTGACCAAGGGTCATCTGTACAATGGAGATAGGGTATCTCAACTTTACAGCCATCTTGTCTAACAGTATAATAATATATATATATTATATACACACATACTGGGATGGGTGCCAAAACTGGTGGGCGGAGACTTCTTAAGAAAACCTATCTAGTATTTACAGTATAAACAATGTTCAGATATACATGTGCCGGGGCATTCTTTGCTCCTTCCTCACCTTTCACAGGTCAACGACCAGCAGAAAGATGGCCACTACATGGACATGTACATGTTAGTTGCAAGGCCAGAAACTTTACTACATACTTAACTTAATCTGGACAGGGACTAATGCTCCTCAAGCTGACCTTATGTGACCCCGGTAACCCAGATATGTCATCTGCCAGTGGGAAATATAAAACCTGCCTGCTGTCCTAATTACAGGGGGCAGGTAACTGCAGGTGAGATCAAAGGGGGATGGAGGTCAAACATATGTCCGTAACAAAACGTTGTTTGTAACAAAAAAGTTGAACAAACCTTTTTGAACTCTGGCTGAACCCAGTAGTCTGGAGGTTCATTACATGTGCTGCATTTGGTTTGTTAAATCGCCAGGCCAGTAACGAAGCCTGAAGGGCAAAAGGAAGTGATGTTTTATGGTCGTGACACATGCTGGCCAAAATTACATTGTTCCTTGACCCAAATGGAAAAAAGAAAAAAACACACCATAGATCTCGGTGCCATAGAATACCCCAGACGTTCACAACAGCATTAACTCAATAATAACTATTAAAATCTAGTTCAAAGAAAGAAAGCATGGAGGACGGAACACAAACCTTTTTGACCATGACCTTTAATGGTCTTTACAGGAAAAAAACATAAACAACACTTAAATAGGACATAGCTCCAATACACAATCACAAAGAAGAGCCATGTTCTTGATATATATAGATATTTATTTCCCAAGTAACAAAACACAACCCTGCTAGGGGCCTTTTAGCCTTTTAAGTTATAATAAGCATTAAAAACATTTTTATTTTTGTTACAGAAAAAAGGCTATTATGTCCTCTTGACATTTACATATTAATATACTTATCATTTCAAAGTAAATACACACGCATTTAACCCAGCCTCTGAGGATTTGAGCAATACAAGTTAAGTTCTTGGTTGCAAAATTACCAAATAACATTTAAAGTTGAATGTGGCAAACATACAAATTCACCAAACAAATTAATCCAGAATTAGTATGTTTGACGAGACTCTACAAACAAAACTGATCAAACTGATAACAATATATTTTTTATCCTGCTTCAACCCAGCCATTCTGGATCAGAAAGACTTGAGGAAGAAAATGTTTTATTTAATGATGCATTCAACACACTTTAACCAGACATATGGTTAAGAACTACACAGATGATAACCATTCTGGATCAGATTATGAACACATACCTTTCTTACACCATTCCTGATTGGTTACTTCTCAAAATATTATTAAATAATTAAATAGAAGTATTCTGCTTTAATAAAATGGTACCAGCTAGGATAGAAAACACTTTTTGGTGCCATGCCTTTGAATCGTGGGTACCATACAGAAACTATGTTACATGATATTGGGTAACTGACTTTTGGTTTCATAATTTAGCTGATATGATACCGACATGCTACGAGAAACAATTGTTTTCATGACACCCGAAGGCCTTACAAAAAGTAAAGCTAACAGTAAACCAAACTCGATCATTTGGTACCCCGCCTTCTCTCATCTATGTATAACAGCAATGTGAATTCTAATGTCAATAATAAAGGAAGTGAAAAAAGTATATTTTTGTTACGGTCAGAAATGTTCCTGGAAAAAAAACACACAACTCATATAGATAATAAAAAAAAATAGTTTTTGTACCATATGAGGTAACCTTTTTATTATTATTATTAAAATAAATTAAGCCTTAATAGAAATGCAGTTAAATCAATGTGTCTAAGACTTCAGTTAAAAGTGAAAAGTTTGTTTTGTACACCACTAGAACACACTGATTTAATCATAATCATTGGCTATTGGATGTCAAACATTTGGTCATTTTAACATTCTAAAAGTAGAGAAAAAAACCAACTACATTTTTCCATTAGTAGCATGTGATCACTGACTGGAATGAGAACGAGCCCAATGGGATCACTGGCTGGAATAAGAACGAGCCCAATGGGATCACTGGCTGGAATAAGAACGAGCCCAATGGGATCACTGGCTGGAATAAGAACGAGCCCAATGGGATCACTGGCTGGAATAAGAACGAGCCCAATGGGATCACTGGCTGGAATAAGAACGAGCCCAATGGGATCACTGGCTGGAATAAGAACGAGCCCAATGGGATCACTGGCTGGAATAAGAACGAGCCCAATGGGATCACTGGCTGGAATAAGAACGAGCCCAATGGGATCACTGGCTGGAATAAGAACGAGCCCAATGGGATCACTGACAGGGATCTATCCTAGACCAACCACACATCAAATAAAATGGACAAAGACCATATTACAAAAAAATTATGACAGCACTATTTATCTATACAAAATGATGACATTAGTAAACTGGAACATAAAAATGTAGGAATGGTACGCTGTAAAACTGCCAATAAAATTATCCCAAAATACACTACTATTTAAATCAGGTTGATGTATATTGTA
This sequence comes from Gigantopelta aegis, assembly GCF_016097555.1. Lineage (NCBI taxonomy): Eukaryota > Metazoa > Mollusca > Gastropoda > Neomphalida > Peltospiridae > Gigantopelta > Gigantopelta aegis. Next base: position 81,877,690 of record NC_054704.1, on the reverse strand, counting down.
TATATATATATATATATATATTTGGAAAACAATATGTTCATTAATTTGCAGGGATGTCGGTCACTGGTGCAAACGTGACACTCATAAAATAGTTTAACACTTCTGACATTATCACAATAATTATATGCTCATACATCATAATAAACTTTTTTTCTTTTTTTTTAACTTTCACCCTTCAACAACTATAGTGCTTAAAGTTGAAGCTTGTTATTCTGCCAAGACTCAAAATAGGCAGGGAGGACGAGGCAATTACCACTCAAAATAGGCAGGGAGGACTAGGCAATTACCACTCAAAATAGGCAGGGAGGACGAGGCAATTACCACTCAAAATAGGCAGGGAGGACTAGGCAATTACCACTCAAAATAGACAGGGAGGACGAGGCAATTACCACTCAAAATAGGCAGGGAGGACTAGGCAATTACCACTCAAAATACACAATACGCTTTCTAGATTACTATACACCTGTGGTCTAGAATTGCTTTTTAATTTCTAGCTATTGCTTCAAAATTAAATTGAGACGGATCTAGTTTAGTACGTAGAGCACTCGCCTGAGGTGCTTTGTCTAATGCAGCAAGGAATCTTTCACCAGTATCGGACAGGAAGAAGTAATGTTTGTTTTATTTAACGACGCCTCTAGAGCACATTGATTTTTAACTTATCATCGGCTACTGGAAGTCAAACATAAGGTCATTCTAACATATTTCTTTGGAGGAAACCCGCTGTCACCACATAGGCTACTCTTTCCAATAAGCAGCAAGGGGTCTTTTACATGCGCTTTCCCCCAGACATGAAAGCACATACCACGGCCTTTGACCAGTTGTGATGCACTGGTTGGTATGTGAAAAATCCAATCAGTTGATTGGATCCACCAAGGTGGTTTGGTCCTGCGAGGCAAGCACCTAAAGCGAGCACTCAACAGACTCGGTTAAATTCCACTCCCTGATGGGGAAAATACATTTCAACTTCTTCATGTTTATGGAAGCATGTTCTCCCAAACAACTTTAAAAAGAAAAACACTTACATGTATGCCTCTGCTGCAATTATGTTTTTTCTTCTTCTTTATTAAACATGTTCATGACTATGCTCTAATAATTCAAGTGATACATGAGTTATTTCTCCTACTTTCTTTACATGTTTGATAAACTTACTATGATAAACATTCCTCCCTATTCCACCATATTTTAGTAGGCTTAATCTCTGATTTGCTATTTGCTATATCTCATTCCAATTAGTGCACCAATCTTGGTCAAAAGCCGTGGTATGTGCTTTCCTGTCTGTGGGAAAGTGCATATAAAAGATCCTTTTCTGCATTAGGAAAAATGTAGGAGGTTTCCTTTGACGACTACAAGTCTGAATTACCAAATATTTTCATATCCAACAGTCAATGATCAATTAATCAATGTGCTCTAGTGATGTCGTTAAACAAAACAAACTTTTTTTCCCTTTTTTATTGTGGATGAAGTTGAAAACTAACAGATTAATAATTTTGTATTTGAAACTTCAAAAAACTAAAACATTCATCAAGTGATAAATATTCACACACACACACACACACACACACGCAAGCACTGACACACACACATAAACACACGTACACACACATACACGCACATGCACAGACACAACCCTTTCATGTTGGCATGAAATTAAAAATCCAAGGATCCATGGGCTAATCACCATTAACTACAAACCATTACTTATCCATTAATCAGTATGTGCCTGCATTTTGACCCTGGCCATACTGTTTAATTCATGAAGGCATTACTCAGGCAACAGTAAGTAATAAGTGAAGGTCTGGACAGGGCAGGTAATTAATCAAACACAAGGTCATGGCAGAGGTCAAGCAGACATAAATTGGGAGGCTGCAGCCATTCCTTGAAGTTGAGACAGATCAATGGCAGATACTTTCATGCCCATTCATCATGCAGTTTGTACAACCGTTATCCTCAAGCAATGGTTTTCCAAGCAATGGGTTTCTATTCGTGCTGGAAAGAATATCACACAGAACCCCAATCTATATGCAGACCTTGCATTGAAAACAATTGAAGGGAATGATTAATTTCTCCCCATTCTTAAAATTATGGTGAGCCAGTTAAAATATTACCATACTGAGCATGGACGTAGGAAGGTGCCAAAAAGTGGGGGGCACACACACACACACACACACACACACACACATATATATATAAATACATGTATAAATATATAAAAGCAATCGCTGCTGCTACAAAGTGGGGGAGGCACATGCTTACCCTTACCCCCAACCCTCCCACACACACACTTCCTACGCCAGATATTTAATCCTTTTGTAGTACCTTTTTAAAAAATTACTTTCTAAGGGGAGCTAAAAATTATTCTTTGAACTTGCCAGTAATAGAATCCCTTAAAAGACAAGGTAGGAATGAAATCTGAATGGGGAGAAGCACAAGATTTTTATGGAAGTGTGGGAGCATGCTCCCAGTAAGATCTAAAAAAAATTTAGCTTAGCCAAATTGATGGTGCTGAAATTGTCGTCAGTGGTAGAAAAATATCTACATTAGTTATTAATTAAAGATCCACAGTCTTCTTACAACAGTGAATCAGTGAATGATACAGATACTTATAGTTAAAGTTTGTTTTGTTTTAACAACATCACTAGAGCACATTAATTTATTAATCATCGGCTATTGGGAAGGAAAGAAATGGTTTATTTAATGACGCACTCATCACATTTTATTTATGGTTATATGGCATCGGACATATGGTTAAGGACCACACAGATATTGAGGGACGAAACCTGCTGTCGCTACTTCATGGGCTACTCTTTTCGATTAGCAGCAAGGGATCTTTTATATGCACTATCCCATAGACAGGATAGCACATACTCCGGCCTTTGTCGTGGTCTGCTATTGAGTGTCAAATATTTGGTTAATTTTGACATATACCGCTAGTCAAAGAGAGGAAACCCGCTACATTTTTCCATTAGTAGCAAGGAATCTTTTATATGCATCTTCCCACAGACAGGATTATGAGGATAGCACAAACCACGATCTTTGATATACCAGTCATGGTACACAGGCTGAAACGAGAAACAGCCCAATGGGCCCACCGATGGGGATCAACCGCCAATGGGGAATGACTGCTGATCAAGTGAGCGCTTTACAACTAGGCTATTCCCCACTCCCCCATATACTTAGTTACTTGCTTAGAATATTCAGCACATTTCACCATTTAAAGGGAGCCATCACCTTCTCTCCCCATCTCTCCCCTGAGACTAGCTCAAGGAAAGTAATCTGTAACTCCCTTTAGCATGTGAATTTATATGGTAAAATATCAACCTCGTCTAGTTAATCGGTATTTGTAGCCTCGACAAATACTGATTAACATAGTCAGTTGATATTTTTCATATTAAAAAACACTCGTGAATAATTCTATATACTAGTATCTTAAATGGCTCTCCCATAATCTAAGTTGGGAACAAAGTCAGCCCAAATAGACAATAATTAATTGGACATTCTATTAAAAAGTGGAAAATACAATACCAATTTATTTTTATACAAGTGAAGACTCGAAACATGGTGTTAGATGTAATAGGTGATTTAGAACTTATAGATATCTGGCGAGAAAATAATATAGATATTTGACAATTTACATGGAGGAAAAAACCTCTAAGGCAGGCAAGATTAGATTATTTTTTTATTTCTGACAGCCTTTATTCCTCCACATGGTATGTTTTTGGTTGTTCGAATATCTATAGATCAAACCTGCATCTCAGTGTTAAAGTTCACGATGTAACAGAATTCTTAGAAATACTGCAGTGTTAGGACGTTTGCCAATTCTGAATACACTTTGACTGATAGTAAAAATATGCATTTACTTGTTTCAAGTTATAATTTGAAAAAATTTGGCTTGGGAGTGCCAAGAAATTTGTGGTTGATTACACGTGCTCAAAAATAAAGTCCCCACAACTACTTGTAAAGAAATACCGTACTAGTTTATCAGATAACCGAGTTCGTCAAGACTCCGGGGATTTAGTAGAGCGCTCACCTGAGGTACTTTGATCATTGAATCAAACTCCTCAGCAGACCCTTTGAGTTTGTTCCCATCCTTTCTAGTTCCCCTGGTATATCAAAGACAGTGGAATGTGCTGTCCTGTCTGTGGGAAAGTGCATATAAAAGATACCTTGCTACCAATGGAAAAAATGTAGCGGATTTCTTCTGAAAATTATATATCAAAATTACCAAATGTCTGACATGCAATAGCTGATGATTAATCAATGTGTTATTAAACAAAATAAACTTTTAAGATTCTCATTTTAAAAAATATTCTTTTGTAATACAGTTTTAATAAAAAGAGGCATTCATACCAAAGCCAAACTTCATGACAATGATGAGAACTGTGTCATGATGAGAATTGGTCAGGTTGGATAATTCGCAGTAACCGAAATACTTCACCTTTACATGTGGATTATTCTGATAGCTCTTTCAAGAGTTTCTTATTTATAACTACAGTAAACTGAATACGAAAACACCACCAGCTCTGTAGTTATACAATACACTAAGATCTAGAATAATGATTCAACGAACACGAAAATAGATTCATTATTCCTGCTAGACAATCAGAACATATTCTATCCCTGATGTTCAGACCCAAATGTCAACCTTCTGAATAGAAGACAAAGTGAGAAGTCAGAAATAAAAAAGGCCAAAAGATTCATGTTGCATTTAATGGTATATAATTTTTAAGATATCCATACATGCAAAATTAATGTTAACTATAAGCACACAAAAAAAGTGGTAATTCATGTTACAGGGGCAAGATGCGCGATCGGTCTAGGATCAATCCCCGTCGGTGGGCCCATTGGGCTATTTCTCGCTCCAGCCAGTGCACCACGACTGGTATATCAAAGGCCGTGGTATATGCTATCCTGTCTGTGGGATGGTGCATATAAAAGATCCCTTGCTGCTAATCGGAAAGAGTAGCCCATGAAGTAGTGACAACGGGTTTCCTCTCTCAATATCTGTGTGTGGTCCTTAACCATATGTCCGACGCCATATAACCGTAAATAAAATGTGTTGAGTGTGTTGTTAAATAAACATTTCCTTCTTGTTACAGATTTGTTTAAAACTAGACATTATAAAGCAGCACATTAGAATTTAGTTAGCTATATGTTTTAGAAACAGTGAACACACTTAAAATATCACAGTATAAATAAATTAATAAAAAAAACAGAGATTGAGTAAGGAAACTAGAAATAAAAGGATGGAAGAAGGAATGCAAGGATAGAAGAAAAACAAAATAAAAACGTTGATACCATTTAAAAATAACCAATTATTCTTGGCTGTTATTATTTAAGGAGCAGGACGTAGCCCAGTTGTAAAACAATCTTGGATATATCCACGTCGGTTCACCCACTGGGCTATTTTTTGTTCCAGCCAGTGCTCAACAAAGGCAGTGGTGTGTATTATCCTGTCTAATGACAACCCTACGATGCTAATTACAGCTCCATATTTTGCATGATTTTGAACAGATGTATTGTGCTGTAAATCTTGCATGGGAAATGCTGTGAATAAGTGAACTATGTAATTAGATTGCTCATTCTACTGGTTGAAATATTATAAAACATCATTTGAACTTTGTTATATGCAAATGATAAGGTTCACCAAGAAAACCATTTTTTTGTCTTATTTTGTAACTGTGACCTGTGACGAATGGCAATAGATGTGAAAATAAATCGGTGAGAATAAATAGGCTTTGAAGACCGGAATGGAGAAATTTTTTGGTTTAGTAATAAAACTGACAACTTTTTCTACGACCCTGACCATGTGTACCACAAAGAACAAATTTGTGTACATTCCACCAATATGGTTACCCAAAGTGTTGAAGGATTCGAAATACAATGTGTTGCAACCGAACATGGCAAGTGACAGAAAGTGTTAGTAACAGTTATGCACTTCTCAAAATCATCAAATATACATTAAAAGAAAAAATGGATATACCTTCCATATTTCAATGTAAGTTATGACAATAAAAGTTAATTGCATTATAATTTTTTTTGTTTTTTTGTTTTTGTTGTTGTTGTTGCTTTGTTTCAAATACAGGTGTACAGTTAAATGAAAAGTGTAGGTGTATTATGATACACCTATGCTTTTCCTCATGATATACCTATGCTTTTTGAGTAAAAGTTTAGGGATATTGGTGAATAAACGTACACTTTTAACTCAAGAAACTATGACAACAAGACCTGAAGTGGGGTATACATTAACATACATGTACCAGCAGTACTTAAAATCAACAAGAGTACTGGTGAGGTACATGATACGCCTGTCAGAAGTTTGATGGAAAACCATAGTAAGCATCTGTATGCCAGACAATTGGTCCGGACAAGAAAAAGTTTACAGATGGACATACAGATGGACGTACAGATGGACAGACAATGCCATATCATAATATAACCCATCACAGACAGGCATATAAAAAGGCGACAGTCTATATTACTTTGTCCTAAATATGGGACACTTGTGTCAGTTTTAAATCCAATAATTTTATTTAGTGTACAGCTGTTCGTTCATATGTAGTACTTAATCTTAAAAAGGTGTCAGCATATATTGCCTTGTTTTAAATAAGGGACTTCTGTGTCATTATTCTAATTCCAATATACTTTTATTTAGTGCACAGCTGTTTATATATATAGTACTTAATATTAAAAGGGCATCACAGGTCTCTACAAGTACTCGAGAACTCTGGTTATAGGGCTATGCATGAAACATGGTGGGAAAACAAAAATTGAATGTGTAAAATGCAATACAATGGCATTATTTGGCATCCATGTTCAGTGCTGGAATTAAGATGTATAATGCTATTTTACTTTGTTCCTTAGTGTTCCTTAGTGTCATTATCATCTAGTATAATATGTATATTTTGGACTCGTGGAGGCCTTAGTCAAAGGAACATTTTGTTCAGTATCGCTTCGCAATTTGCTTATGCAAGTTTCATAGATCGCTACACAATTTTAAAACATTAAACAGTAAAGTTGCTAATCAATTTTGATTTGACTAGAAATAACACTAATCAAGATTTTGAAAACAAAATGTTCCCTGCATCAGTATATATTGCCGTGTCCTAAATAAAGGACGTCTGTGTCATAGTTGTAATTCTAATATACTTTTACTTAGTGCACAGCTGTTCATATGTGTATCACCAAGTAAGATTGATACATGTATTACTTACATGTATAATTATATTGATTTTAGTAGAAAATGTTAACACTGACAATGGAAATTTCTTTTGTGTAAAGAGACCTTTAGCCACATTGTTACAAGTGCATTTAAAACTAACAATTTGTATTTGATCAAAAGCATATAGAAAAGTGGTATATAAACATATATAGAATCAGATTTAAAATACATTTGTTTAAAATCAGGATCAGGTTTTATTTTAGGGTCAATCACTGATGAAAACCAATAAACAAAATTAAAAAGCGGGGGGGGGGGGGGGGGGGGGGGGGGGGGTAGGGATTCATCTTTTAGTCCTTGAAATAAGATATACAAATTAAACTAACTCTTTTATTAAAGATTAATTAATTTAACCTTATAATAAAGTTAAAAACAGATAAAAACATGTTTTGCCTTGCTGTAGTGAAATATCAGATGATATTATGTACATGTATTTGCAATAAAGGCTATTTCAATTTTATAAAAATTAAATAAAAACCTTGCTAAAAGGTCAAAAAGGACCATGAATGAATGTTCTTGAATAATGACGTAATTCATTTGATTTTTCCCATTTGCAGCTGTGCATTGTACATACTGATTATGATCAAGAATGACGTCACATACAAATAATGACAGTCGTCCTTGGTTTTGAACAAAGTTTGAAAAGTTTAACATACATGTAGGTATTTTGTAAAAGTTAATAGTTAGTAAAATATAAATTTTCTAATCAACTTATTCTTAATTAATACAATTTATATACTTAAAATTATTTACAATTGTTCTGAATGAATTATGTCTACTAGCTATTCACTACAGTAGGGGGCACAAAAATGCAGCATATACCACTGCAAATAATAATTGGGGGAAAAAACACTAACAACGGGAGGGATGGGCAAATGAAAATCAGAAAAATTAACTAATTTGGCAGTGTTGATCTGGAATGCATGAGGTCATGTGACATGCACTGAATGTTAATTTAATATCTTCCATTTTAACACAATTTCTACAAGCCATTTTGGGCTAGATATTGGCAATTTTAAGGAATAATTTTTTTTATTATTAACATGAATGGTTTTGTAAGTTTTTTATTAAGATACTTACTTGCTTAAAGTTATAACTTTATTGTTGATTAAAATGATTTTGAATTATGAATGACCAGCAAACGAAAATAAATCTGAAGATTGTGTGAACTGTGCACATGAAAACAAACATTAAGGAAAAGCTTAACACGGGTAAGGACGTTGACGATAGCTCATAGTTATCAATTTTATTACAAAATTACTCTTTAAACTATTTTGGTTTTACAAATTACTTTCTTATGTGGTAGTCTTCTAGGACCTATAAAACAATAATAATAAAAAATAATAATAAAAAACAAACACACAATATTAATCTGAATAAAGTACACTTTGTAATGAAGTACTAAAAAAAGAGATACAAAGAAAAAAGAAAGAAAGAAAGAAAGGATCTAAAACTGACCGACTTCTATTTATATCATTTATGCAATAAAAAATCCCCCATAAAGTCTGTCAACCAACATGTAAGACCAAAAAAGTAAAAATTGCTAAGCAATTTGTAAACGGTTCCATTACATAATTCTTGACGTTCTTCCATTCTTTGTCAATTACCCAACTGTAAAATCGAACTAGCCGCAAAGGGGAAATAATTATACTGATATGGCTGGACTGGATGCCTAATTAAACACAATCTGTTCACGGTAGCATTATTTAATCGTTAATACAGACATGTAATCGAACATTGAACTCGGCATTACGTTCAAGACCTAAACACAAAACCTGGAGTGGCATGCAAACCTGAATACATATTAGATTTCTTCACAGATGAACACACACACTGACATTTGATGATGGAACATAAACCTGTTTTAAAAATGATGTAATTTGTTGTATTCCATTCTTTACAAACACTTGAGACATCTTAAGCAAAACAAACAATGGAATAAAACTCTTTTTTTAATGTTGTAATATACATAAATTATTTTATTTTTTTGTTTGTTTTATTCTTCTGAAGAAAAATCCTATAAAAATTTTTTATGAATTGGCAGAGATGAAAAGATAATGACATGTGAATAAATATCTTTTAAGATCTTTGAGCAGATAATGGAGGTGAGTGTGTGTGTGTGTGGGGGGGGGGGGGGGGAGGGGCAATAAAGGTATACATATGAACAAAATTCTTTTAAAAACTTTGACCAAATGGGAAGAGGATAAAAAAAAAATCTATTAACTTTAAATGTATTTAAAGAAAACCCAATTGTTTTTAGTATTCAAACAGGGACCCTCCATTCCCCAAAAAAACAAAACCAAACAAAAAATCAAAGAACCCATACAAAAAAACATAACAACACCTGAAACCACAGCATATTTTTAACATGGCAAACACTGCATAGAAGTGTTGATAAAATCAGGAATATTACTTTAACCCCAAGTGCTTTGGGTGTTACTTTTAGTTTCATAGCACTGATAGTTTCAGTAGATGATTTGGCTTGATATTATCATATCACAATCAGGTGTCTTTAAAGTGATCTACAACTGTGGGATACTGCCAAATGATATCACATATATATCACAACATCCTCTTCAATAGCAGACCAAGGATATATTTTAGGGAGGGGAACAAGGGCAAAATGGCATATGGACAAACTCTCTGGAAAGGACACTTCAATGAAAATCATAAACAAATTGTTAAAAAAAAAGGAGCACTTTAGAATGACAAAGATTGGCAAGGTTTGTTTTAAGTATGTTGGGTGGCAATGATAAGTTGGTGTGGTAGACACACTCCATAAAGTCACGACACGATACCTAAAAAATGTTACTGTGGTATACATGTTTTCCACAAAGGTGAATAATGTCATGTCACGATATGTGTAGATTAGACATCAATTCATGCTAACTGGAATGTTTATTTATGACGAGAGCAACAACACCAATTTAACCATACATTATAACAAACCGAAAACCTCGGGTTCTCAGAATATTAACAGCTCAAATAATTAAGATTTTAGTAACAAATAATGGTAATATGTGCCGTGGTTCTGTAAATAGCTTTGATGTGGCACCTTTTAAACCAATGTTACTTTTACCAAGCAGTGACATGTTTTTTTCTTCTTTTTTTGATCATGCAAGTTTAATGGTTATATGCAGTATGTAATTGTACTTTTTCATATACATCCTTGACAATCTAACATGAGGTGTTTTATAATATAACACCCATGCTCATTTTGAACACATTTTGGATGAATATTAAAATTTAATTTTTATTAGCAAAACAGGTAGAAAAATAATATAAGTTGTAGAAGCATCATGAGGGGTATATGGCTTTTTATGTACCCTCTGTGTGTTCGTTTACCCTGAGCCGAAGGCGAGGGGGTAAAAGAGCACACAGAGGGTACATAAAAAGCCATATACCCCGAGAGATGCTTCTACAAGGAATTTATCTTGCCGACATGTTAAACCATATAGCCAAATAATCAAAATAACGCCAGACAATAATTGTTAACAATTTATTAACAGAGCGGTACCACGCGGACGCGAACGAAACCACTTGCCAGTGATGAAAAATAGTTCCATCGATAAACGAGTTTTTTAACTTCAAATATTTGTAATACGAAATTGTCTGAAACAAATATTAATATACTTGATTGATTATCAATGTTATTTATAATCTAATTATTGCTTTGGCATTAACTGGGGTGGCTGGAAACTGTTGGAAATTACAGACGGGATATAAGAGAATTTGGCTCCGCCCACAGGGGTATAAGGGATTTGTCCAACGGCAAACAACCAATGAGATTAAAAATTTTTACATGAAGGTGAGATAACAAGTTTTAATACATCATTAGGTATCAGAGATTTGCAACTGTATTTACTAGCATAATAAGCAATATACTTAGAATAATAATAATAATAATAATAATAAATTCTTTATTTAGTGAGGGTAACACAGTTAGCAAAAGCTAATCTTCCCTGAGGCCCTCAGGTACAAACAATACAGAATTACAATGCATACATTTATGAACAAATAGAAAATACATATATGGCAATAAACATATGTACAAATGATATTATTTTAGAAAATATTTCTTGAGTCTATATTTAAAAACAGCAGTATTTGGCGATGATCGGATAGCTTTAGGCAATTTATTCCAAAGTACTGGTCCAGAGTAACTGAAAGCACGTTTAAATAAAGACATTTTAGGTTTTGGAATTAATAGATTTCTATCCTCCACATTTCGAAGGTTGTAGGGATTGTTTTCTCCAACATATATTAATAAGTTTGAAAGATAGTTTGGGGCTTCATTGTATAGACATTTATAAATTTGTAAACATTTGTGATAGTGGATTTGTGTTTCCATTGTCATCCATTTTAACTGTTTAAATAGTGGGGCAGATGGAGTAATAGGATCTACATCTAATATCATCCTTGCAGCTCTCTTTTGCAGTTTTAGTAAACGTTCTAATCCATCCTGATTACAGTTTCCCCAAATTACACAGCAGTAATCGATGAGTGGTAAAATATACCCATTGTAGAAAAGTTTTCTTGCATCTAAATTTAAATACCTAATGATTTTTGATAACAGATAGACGTTTAGAGATCAGGGAACACACATGTTTAACCTGATTTGTCCATTTTAAATTATTATCAACTTTAATTCCTAAAAGTTTTTCGCATTCAGTGTGTTGCAGATGTTCTGAATTTATTATAAGAGAAATATCATTTTGGATTGTAACTTTTTGTCTTGTTCCTATAGTCATATATTTGGTCTTTTTTGTGTTTATGAACATTTTATTATAGGAACACCATTTTTCTACACTATTCAGATCTTGCTGTAGTTTATCTTGAATTTGAGTAACAGTTTTCCCTGACATGAACATTGTTGAATCATCTGCATACATACTTATGGTACAATGTTCAATGTATAGTGGAAGATCATTTATGTACAGTATAAAGAGAAGAGGTCCTAGTATGGAACCCTGTGGAACACCATAAATAATGGATTTAGGTTCTGATGTTGCCATTCCTAGTGACTTGCTGTGTCCTGTTAGTTAAATAAGATTGGAACAAGTTAAGAGAATTCCCTTTGCAGCCATAAATGTTTAACTTTTGAATCAGAATTGAATGGTCCACAACATCAAAAGCTTTTTTGAAATCAAGAAATATGACTCCATTTAGATTTCCTTCATTCATTTCATGTAACCAGAATGTAACATTGTCGTTTTGAACACTTAAGCATCTTAAACTACATAATTAAATATATTTACAGTACACTGTAAACTTTGTGATGCGTTGTTAACTATATATGTAAAATGCACTGGTGTACGAAATGGGGGGGGGGGGGGGGGGGGGGGGGGGGGGGGGGGGGGCATATGCTCCCCAATTTTCAGATATTTTGCTTTATATTTGCTTTATAATAGTGTAAAAGTGTGTAAATATAAAAGTGTTCCCCCAAACTTTTTGGCACCTTCCTACGCTCGTGAAATGGATAGTTATTAAAACATGAAACTAAATTCATAAGTCTATTCAGTAGGCATGAACTCATTCACTCGTCCCTACCCCCAAAATAGGGCCAGTAACCCATGACCCAATACTGAACTCGTCCCTACCCCCAAAATAGGGCCAGTAACCCATGACCCAATACTGAACTCTCTGTGAACCAGTTAATCCAATGAGCATGAGGACCAAGTTCCACTGACATCATGTCTGGGCCATACATTACATGTAATAATGTTAATAATATTACAAAGCCTAATCGCATTATTTAGCTGACACATTATTACAGTACTGGCTATTATAGGAATAATTACATAATCTACTTGCTCTATTTATGTAATGTTAAAGTACAAACTAATACATTAATATTCATAAGTAATAGATATTTACAGTGTGTAAAAATATACTCTGAATGTTTTTTTGGATTTTTTTTTCAGAATACGATACCATGCATAGCTCAGGTAACAACAGATGATGGTAAAGTACAGGTCACAACATACATTTACATAAACCCGATTAAAGGGGGACTGACGAAATGTGAAATGCATTAGTATACACAGAATGTTAGATTAGGCAGATGTTACTCAAGCTATTGTCTCTAGATGGGATTTTGAGATCGTGCCGACTTTACAGAAATCTGGATTATATAGATGCTGCTTTATACAGAGTCAACTGTACATATAAATATTATAATATTACACACAAACACGAAAATCACTTGAGCAATTCTAATTAAGGGTTGTTCTAGAATTTATCACGAATGATGGAAAGGCACTGTAATTATTAATTTATGCTTGATAGGTCTACCACCTTGAGTTTCCTATGCATACTATACTTTACACGGCTTGAAATTATCGGCAGGTTTTTGCTACTGGATAAAAATTATTGCTGTCACTTGAAGGAATAATTTGGGGGGTTTAATTTTGTGCTAATTGTTACAAAAGTTATTGATATTGGCAGGCTAAAAATTGTCATAGGTGAGCATTCTGCCTACAGGAAAAAACCTTCAAAATTGCCATATGTAACAATTTCTTATTTCTTAAGTTAATAAAAATTATTTTATGGGTGGTGAGTCTTTCATCCCCTCCCCCCTCCACATGTGATATATTCTATTTTGGAACTGGGTAACTAAAAATATCTTTAAGAATTACGACTGTCAAAATTCTGGAAAAATCATAATATTCTGTAACCACTGAAAGCCAATTATGGCGTTATTCATTATCTTAACTGATTAGTGACCATACTAGTCTTATATTAAGCCCTGAATTCAAACTAATCGAATCAATCACCGTTGTCAGGTATAGATAATGTTATTCCATCCCAAGGGACAAAATGTTTTTTGTGAGTTACAAAAACATTTTGTCCCGAGGGTTGGAATTGCCATATCTATATCTCACAACAGTGACCGATCCTTTTTCTTGCCCATTTAATTACAGTAACAAAAGATTAATTTTGTAAGCTACGGTTTGTTTATTGTAGAACAACACATAAACATTCCACCTACAAACTCATTTAATCATATGTGGAAAAATATAGTCCACCTTATGCAACAATATAAAAATGTAACAACTTACCAATAAATATAAAGTTGAAAATATTAATTTGTTTAAATATTTTTAAAACAATGATACAACGTGAAATGGCAAACAAAATTTTGAAAACCATGAGTTATGACGTCAATCATTGTAAAGCATGACGTCACGCGTATGTAGAAATTTAGCACTGTGCAAAAGCTGGCTAATTCAGCCCAGTGGGCAAGAAATACTAAACCAACACAACACATACATGAAGATGTATCTACTTAAATATATGTATGCATATCAAAGCAATTTTCCGGTAAACCATTGGGCAGATTGCGAATCATGAAAGTTGACCGGTGAAGCAGTAAGTGATAAACACGAGTAATAAGAGCCTCAATAATAGATGGATTAAGACATCAAATGCCAGTAGCCCACAGGCTGAACAGTAGCGGACATAAAAACAAGACATGTCTTTAAATAACAAATCATTCCTCCACAACATTCTCAAGTGTAACCAACCAATGGGCAATTAAGTAGTACTAGAAAAGTAGCATCATTTGTAGCACAAAAAAAGTAACATAAAAGGCTATTGATGTAATTGGAAACCACAACAAACAATATGGCCTTGGCCAAGGGTTTTTTTTCTTTAATTTATTTATATAAATTGGGTAATAAATTCATAACCCAAGTGCTTGAAGGATTCAGAAAACCAAACACTGTTACAGTCATGGATACAACTAAATTGTTGTTGTTGATCAACCAAATTATAAAAATTGATGAGCCATATTGTGTGTAATTTCTGTATTATTTCTACTTCAGCAGACACATGTACAATAAGGTAATCATTTCCAGCATATATAGCTCAGTCAGTTGAGTGCTTGCCTGAGGTGCTTGCATTGCAGGATCGAACCACCTTGGTGGATCTATTCAACTGATTGGGGTTTTTTTCTCTTTCCAATCAGTGCACAACAAATGGTCATCCAATGGGGTTTTTTTTGGCTGCAATTCTTGTTAAAATGTCCAGAAGACTGGCAGGACCTGGTTGTGGCCTCATTTTGTCAAGTTTTAAAAGATAATTCCAGTTCCAACATAAGGAAAAAGGAAGACTGACATCAATTTCATTTCATGATACTTGATTAAATAACTCATAGAATACACTTGATGTAGGACATTTGGTGGTTGGGGTTTTCCACCTTTTTTTTTTTTTTTAGAAGTATTCTCAAAATGAATACAATAGAACAGTGTGTCTCTGAGTTAAGACAATAGTATCTTAAGTTTATGAAATGTATTTACTTTTTGACAGATGTATTTAATGAATTTCCATACACATATTTAATTTATGTCAAACATGTATTTAACATATTTTCATAATGTATTATATAACGTTGTTACCTTAAAATAAAAAAATACATTGTTTCTTTCATGTTAATTTGACAATACCCATTATATAATTTTTGAAATGTGTTACATTTGACAGATAGTGAAAACACAAGTCATAATAATTGTTCATAACAGACAGCTTCACTTGGCAAATATATTTAACATGCCCAAGAAATGAAAGCAATTCTAATGATGTCAAGTGAGGCTTTCAAAGTAATATATAGTCAGTATAACAGAGTAATAACAAACAAAACAAATAATAATAATACATAAAAAGGAAATAATAATAAAGTAATGTACAGGAAATAACAAAACTAATACAAAAGAAAACAAATCACACCCATCTGGCAATCTAACAGACAAATATCCACAAGCTCAGCCTTTGTAGGTCTTTTGCAGATAATAAATACTAAAATTGAATTCACTGAAAACACCTGGGATTTTTTTTAATGTATATATTAGAAGCAATTTTTTAAATAAAATATTAAAAATTTAATCAAAAACAGGAGTGCACATTTATGAATAATAAAAACAAAAAACAACAACAAATGAAATTATAATTTATGGGAACTTACAAATTCCAAAAAGTTGTTGATAGAATTCATAATAATAAATTTTAAGTCAATATTTATCAGGAAAGTCCTTATTCTGCTATATAACTAAGGTCAACGACAGTCACTTTTCACACCCTTGTTTTGGCTTCGTACACAATAAATATAGCATATCTAACTGTAATTTCACTTGAAAACCATATTTTGTAAAAGGTACAATTTTTTAATCACAAGATTTTCTTCAAACACATTCTTGTGGACAATAGACAACAGCAAATAATTTAATATTTTTAGAAAACAAATAAATAAAAATAAACATTTATTAAATATAACCATTTTCATTAACATCTGGAATAACTTTACTGTCTAGTACAAAGACATAATGCTGTAGCAGACGATTTGAACATAACAAATCCATGCATTAATAGTGTCACAATCAAGGGGAAACAACCCTGAAATCTTGAGACAAGAAAAAATAATAATAACACTGACGTGTTGAAATTTCTATATTTTTTTACAACCAGATACAAATCAGAGGTTATTAAACTTTTAAAAGAGTTGTTTTTTGCTTTCAGCTGTAACATCTTCCTGTTGATTTTGTGTGAAGTAACTAGTGAGAAAAATTCAGCTTCATTTAAGCTGAAAACACGAATGATCTTGACAGCAAGAACGAAAAACATCCTCGGTGTTATGGAATGTATTGATTATTATATTCTACTAAGAATAAGAACTACATCTGATGGCCGTTTCCAGCATTTTAAAATGAAAATTATATTATTGTTGCTTTAAACATAAAAGATATCTAAAACAAACATACATTGCTCTTTTTTTTTAATGAAAATTAAAAAGTGTGAAATAATTTCAAATAATTTTAACAACAACATAAATGTAATTTTATTTTTTAAAACCACATCCAAATCCAAGTCAGACAATACATTTTATTATATATATATATTCCAATTAAATTAATCCAGAAAGAGGTTTTTTTAAAAGGCACTGATTCTAGTTACTGTACGCATTGTAAAATAGTTTCAGCTATTAACTTGGGGTTTTTTAACAGTTAAATTACATATTTCTATATATTCTAATACGGTATTGCTTATATAATCAATTTTGACAAATCCTATGTTTTTTTAATCCTAGTAGCTCAAAATCTCAAAATGCATCTTTTGTAAAACAGAAAAAATATGTACCTTGGGAGCTATAGCCAGTGACTTTAATTATTTTTGTTAGTGTAATAAACTGAACCACCTACCTGGGGTACCTTCGTAACCACTGTCATTGGCGAAATCCCCCTGACCACAGTGCTCTATAACGGCATGAACTAATGATGGACGTTTCGGTGGAAGACTTGGAACTGTGTGTGTGTTGCCTCGGCCAATATACTTAACATATTTGTCACCTGGAGATAAAAAAAACACCCACAACCAATTTTTTTAAACTTTTTTTTAGCAATCTCATACAATTTGAAATTAACACATAACTGAACTGTATATGAGGAGTTGAATGAATGAATGAATGTTTAACGACACCCCAGCATTAAAAATACATCGTCTATTGGATGTCAAATATATGAGGAGTTTCTATTACCAAAACCAATGAAAATCCAAACAACTTACTACTTCAATTTATAAACTATACTTAATAACTGTTGTAAAATAATAGTGAAATCAGTGGACGTATCTCATCCAGTAAAGGATTACTCACAACTGTCAACTATCTGTCGAAACTAGTGACCTACAACTGGTATATCAAAGGCCCTGGTATGTGCTGTCCTGTCTGTTGGAAAATACATATTAAAGATTATTTACCACTGATGAAAAATTGTAGCAGGTTTTCTCTATGACGACTACATACATACATGTGTATATACAAAAATCACCAGAATGACATCTCAGAAGCATTTTTTATCATCCACCTAACAAATTTGACAACAGCGCACCTCCCCTTGGTTGTTGGAAAAGAAGCTGCTTTAGTAATATATAGGGTTCGAATGCCATTATGCTAATTCAGTGACTGTTCAGTGTATGCTATTCAAAACATCTTTTTAACATTATGTTAACATTCAGCTTTACTGAAGATTTTTTGCAATCAAAGTGGTACACATATATTAAGTCATATTGTACATTTAGATTTGCTACCTGGGATCTTGTTCCAGCCAGTGCACAAAGGCTGTGGTATGTGCTATCTTATCTGTGGAATGGTGCATATAAAAGATCCCTTGCTACTCATGGAAAAACGTAGCAGGTTTCCTCTCTACGATTGTGTCAAAATTACCATATGTTTGACATCCAACAGCCGATGAGTAATAACTCATCTGAATTACAAAACTGGTATCTCTGCACAAGGCACAGTCCAAATGAAATCTTTAACAAGGTTATAGGCTCTAGTGGTGTCGCTAAACAAAACAAACTAACTTTTGTTACCTGGGAAGAATCCCACGGAACCCTGTTTGAGGTTACACCCATATAGCCAGCCCTCAGGAGTCTCCGGCATGTCTGCAAACTGTGTGTTATCTGGGTGAGACAAGTCGACTTCGAGCTGGTCGCCGGGACTGATCGGGATGTTGTTCTCGTCATGCTGGTATTTGTCAGGATCGTACTGATGCAGAGCCTCATAAAGCACGATGTTAGACATGGTGCATAACAACCTAGAATAAAAAAAGCTAATTATTAATAAAAATATTAAATCACACCTTAGCACACTATTAAAGTATAACCTCGGTGGATCCATTCAAATGAGTTTTTTCTCATTCCAGTCAGTTCACTACAACTGGAAAAAGGCCATGGTATGTGCTTTCTTGTCTGTGGGAAAGTGCATATAAAAGATCCCTTACTGCATTAGGAAAAATGTAGTGGGTTTCATTTAAAGGTAGCATTGTCTACTTATTGCTGTTTTTATTTGTGTCTGTAAATATTTGAACTTTTCTAACTAGTTAAACTACTGCTACATTGTGACTTAAGTGTAATCTATTGGGCCCAGCTGACATTTTATAATGCTGGCACACTCATATGAGAGAGAGAGAGAGAGAGAGAGAGAGAGAGAGAGAGAGAGAGAGAGAGAGAGAGAGAGAGAGAGAGAGAGAGAGAGAGAGAGAGAGAGACAGACAGAGAGACAGACAGACAGAGAGAGAGAGACAGACAGACAGAGAGAGAGAGACAGACAGACAGAGAGAGAGAGAGCACAGCAGAAAGAGAGAGAGAAGGCGGTAGGGACATAAATAGAGACAGAGGGGACTCAGAAATGGAGGGAGGGGAGGGACTGAGAGACAGGCAGTCTGTATTGCATACTGTTTATAAATGCTAACACTGGTAACTGGTATGACCCACTTATTGTTATTATTGTTGCCTAGTCTAGACTACTTACCAGTGATCACTCGTGTTTGCAAATGATATACAATGACCAATGACAATAAATGAATAATTTTTCAAAGCAAACGTAGCCCAGTGGTAAAGTACTCGCCTGATGCACTGTCAGTCTGGGGGAAATCTGTGGATCCACTAGGCTATTTGTCATTCCTTTGAGTGCAACACAACCGGTATACCAAAGGTATATACTCTATCCTATCTGTGGGATGGTGCATATAAAAGATCCCTTGCTACTAATGGAAAAATGTAGCGGGTTTCTTCTCTAAGACTTACAGGTAAAAATTACCAAATGTTTGACATCCAATAGCTGATGATAAATTAATCAATGTGCTCCAGTGGTGTCGTTAAACGAAGCAAATTTTAACTTTATTAAAGTATATGGCTGATTGGTATCCAACATATGCAACGTTTAAGCTGCCATTCGCCAAATTGCCAAATGTGATTTAAAGTTGAATTTGGTGAATATGTCATTACCAATTTGGTAAAAAGCTATTTTGTATGTGCATACATATTTTAAGAAACGATTATATTTAGTTAAAACGTTATTTGAAAATGGCTACAGATTTCCTAATTACATTTTCCAAATTGATATTATTTTTTTGGCATCCAGCTTACACCCTAATATGGTTCTTTTGACACTAGCTCTAAACAATGACAAGAAACGTGCTGCCACTACATAGGCTACTCCTAACAATAACCTACAAAGAGAAACATATTTTGAGCTTATATGAGATTACTGCAACCTAGAAAGAAACATAAATTAGCTGAGATGAAATTACAATAAACTTTATTTTTATTCCTATGTTACAGAACAACTTAAAAAAATTAGAGATATTTTAAACCAGGAAAATCCATCTAGAAATCTACTTTAATATGTGTTGGTCAACAGGCAGAGATCCACACCCAAAGCACCACAAAACATTGAAGTGCCATGACAAATCAAGTGTATTGCAGAGGAATACAATAAATTTATTTTTAGCTGGAACATGTTTTAATGCATATTAAGTGTATTTCTAAATACTGTAGGTGCCCTTTTTAGCTGTTGCAACCCAACCCTGAAAACTGAGGGTGCTCTTTTTAAATGTTGCACATCTTCTTCGAGAAAAATCCTGCATTCGCTCCCCAACACATATTTTTACTTTTCCACTTTCCAATTAATGGTGGTGTGTGTGTGTGTGTGTGTGTGTGTGTGTGTGTGTATTTATGTGCAAGAGCAATTGCCGCCAAATTTTCACTTACTCAAAATGAAACTGCTTGGTATATATGTATTTCCTTGTCCACTGGATAACTACTGACATACATTCTGCTTGTCCACTGGATAACTACTGACATACATTCTGCTTGTCCAATGGATAACTACTGACATACATTCTGCTTTTCCAGGCAGATTTTAATTCAGATGGAATTACTGTACAGTAATAATCCAATGGGTTTTACTATATATTTAGTTTTTGTTATACAGGTACATTTAGCTCATTGCTAGAGTTTAGATACAAGATAGTTAATTACTTTATGGGGACAGTGCTCTACAATGCAAGTAAAATACTCGCCATGGCGACTAAAAACATTCCCTGGCATCTAAAAAATAAAATCACATTCATCAGTTGGCGATTGTCCAATAATTTTACTTTAATCTGTAAACAAAACTGGACATCGGAAAACACAGTGGACCAGTAGAGATTTATCTTCCATAAAACTTGTTTTCTATCAGTAGTTTGTTGGAAAAATAAAAGTTTGAGACAAGTTAATCGGACAATGAATAACGGTGATGTTAAGGGAGGTAATACTTTGTTATGATGTTATCTCCCTTAACTTGAATTTCAAGCGTTTGGAAATAATTCGGCCCCAGTTCAGTTTTGGACCAAGTCGGTCCTGTCCCATTTAGAGCCAGGTTTTATTGGTGTATTAAAATGAGATTGTTGAGTCACTGTGTGTGTTTCAAACTCAAATGTTAATTATTTTAAATGTCGACTTATATATGCGTTATGCTGGGCTCCAATCGTAACGTGCTTATCGTAATAATGGGCCCTCCACAATAATGACGTCTCCAGTCGTGAATGTTGTTTTAATCACGTTGGAAGTCATGTTCACCAGTGGAGGATGAAAACATGTTTATATTTTTATGACTCGACTTTAGTTGGCTTTAAAGACACAACTATTTACAAAATAGTATTTAAAGATTTACAAGGCAGTATGTGACGAAAATAAATATTATTTAAACCAAAAGTAAGGTAGCTGATTGGTAACTACTAGTAACATGTTGAAGCCTGGTCATTATTATCACAATGCTTTTATTCAACTTTTAATGAGTACTGCAATTTAAATGCATATCTTAGCAGTGCCATTCAAATAGTAATTCGCTTAATTTCGTTTAATAAAATTATTGGGTACGGAATTTGATAATGATAGTTATAGTCCTTCACTGTTTTAATGGAACCGGACACAAACAGTAACTTGTAATGACTATTTAACAACTAGGAATTACCCCTTCACGAGTTCATTCATATGCGGTCCTAATAACAATTATGGCATTAGTAATGTGCCGTAAAATGGCAGATGAATCGATTTAATGACAAGTATATATTAGCTGGCTACTAAATATAAGTGGCTGGCGACTAAAATATTATACTTTACTGGCCAGGGAAGAGTAAATCTGAACTTGCTTTGTAGAGCACTGGGACAAGGATTTGGGAAAGGGTGGGAGGTGGTAATTAAGTAGTTTAAATTACATTTTTAAGTAAATGAGCCATGAAACTCAACCTTGTTTTATAAAGTATAATACCAATCTTCTTTTAAATAAACATCTCACATTTTATAAATTGAAAAAACAAAAACAACATAGAATGATATGTTCTACTTTAAATAACAGAAACTCACAAATTTAATATCTTATTCTTAATTTAACTGGAATTACACGGGAAAAAAAAAAAGAAAAAAAAAAATCTCTGTTATTTAAATAAGATGTAAAATGTTCAGACAATTAAATGTATATTCAGTTCAATAATTTATGTCAAACAAAACCAATTTACCCAGATACTCTTGTACATGTACATGTACCTGTATGCTATAACCACACAAATAGGTCAACACAACTACATGTAACTCTAAAGTGTCAGATTAACTCACTGCTCTCCTCTAAGAAAACATCTAAAGATACCTGTAATTGTTCGCTGGGTATTGTTTTAATTCCTTTTAATATATCCCAAGTAAACAATGAGCTCCAAGTCAGATGTTTTTAAGTTTCCATCTACTAATTCAGTGATTGAGCTCTAAGTGCTAACAGTAACACAGTCTGATATAAATGTACATACATTAAACATCTTCCACTAATTACAGAAAATAATACCCTTTTGTTATCTTGTTCATGGCATTATTCTTATTTCAAGCAAAAAATCAAATAAAAAATGTATGTACACATATATTGTTCTTTTACTTAAATTTATGCATTTTGTTTTTAAAAAATAGCAACTAAATTGAACAATATATTTTTATTGGGGTCAACTTTATTACCCCCCAAAAAGACTATAATTTGGGGGTTTTTGTTTGTTAATTAAAACAAATTCTTTCACATTTTTTAAAATTTAAACAGAATGACAAAACTACATGTATCATTGTATGATGCCTAACATGTTAAATACTTTAAGTGAAAATGTAAATCAATTCACATAAACTGTGTATAAGAGTATTAGTCTGTTGTAACATCACATACCAGTAAGCAAAAACATTTTGGATTAAAATTACCTTACAACTACACGTACAGTTTGATCACCTAATGATGTATAAAATTTCAGCTGCCAACCATAAAACAATAAATGTGTTTTTCAGCAGTTATTCAGGATCATTGTTACTTGCTATAATCAACAATTAAATGCACAATCTGCCAGTGGGACGTGAACTCTTCTACTAATTTTTCAGTGCTTTATTTGCTGTTTATTTGATGAGACCCCCAACTCTGTTAGCTAGTACCTATTTAATTACTTTGGTAATGACTGTTTTGCCTATTACTAGTATTAGAATTACGTGTAGGCTAGCGGTTTGAATAATGCGTCGTTTTATTCTTTTGATATCAGTCTGACATGGGATAATGCCCTGTATTTGAGCAATTGGCAGTACCATTCCTGGCGACATGAATAGTAGGCCCTAAAAGTATAACCCACTATCAAATACACTGAACCATCTATTACCGTGTGTCACACTGTCGTACCCTCATTTAAATTTAATTATTTTGATAGTGGTTTTAGATACCAACCATGAGTTTAATCAATTATTTTCCCCCGGGAGAGGGCAAAAGCGAAAACGGGACAATGATGATGGATCACACTTGACAAAAGACCAAACGTACAACACGACAAAACTGAAAGTTACAACATAATTTAAGTGTTTGTTTCATTTTACTGTTATACTTGTAAATGTGTAATCTTACAAAAATTAGATCAAAATCCAGTTATAATTGATCAAGAATTTGGGCTAGTGCTTCATCTTGGTGGGCTAGTGGTTTTCACAAACCCACTAGCCCTGTGGCTAGTGACTTTTCAAAATATTTGTCATACTCTGGGTTTAGTCTTAGAAGTTAGAGACTTTGATATAGAGGGGTACGGATAGTTTAAACCCTACAATAGTACAAATGGTTTATATATTTCTTCAATTTACATACAATAAGAGTAATGTTCATATCAGTACAAGTGGTCTAGAACTGCTCCTCAGTTTCTAGCATTTACTTCCAGATTAATATGTGAGAAACAGTGTTAAACTTACAGTACAGAATCATAAAAATTAATGTGTTGACGCTTTAAGTTGAAAAACATGTCTCACTTACCGTCTGGAATAAATAAAACGTTATGCGGAAAACTTTGTGGTTTAAATGGTATTATTATATTTTAATATTCTAATGTACTATTTTAATCAAATGCATGAAAAGTTCATTTAAAATATACCTGATCTACTTCTGGGTTTGACTGCAAAAACAGGAAGTGGCTATCGCAAGCCCGCCATGTTAGGTGAAAGGTTTTGAGGTTTGCCAGAGTAATGTCCCTTAATTTTAAATTATAAGGTTAACTAAAACTAGATTACTTCTCATTGCCGGTAATGTTATTACTGTAATACATACTGGTTTTGATCTAAAGGTAGCATTGTCTACTTATTGCTGTTTTTATTTGTGTCTATAAATATTTGAACTTTTCTAACTAGTTAAACTACTGCTACATTGTGACTTAAGTGTAATCTATTGGGCCCAGCTGACATTTTATAATGCTGGCACACTCATGAGAGAGAGAGAGAGAGAGAAGAGAGAGAGAGAGAGAGAGAGAGAGAGAGAGAGAGAGAGAGAGAGAGAGACAGAGAGAGAGAGAGAGAAAGAGAGAGAGAGAGAGAGAGAGAGAGAGAGAGAGAGAGAGAGAGAGAGAGAGAGAGAGAGAGAGAGAGAGAGAGAGAGAGAGAGATCACTTGTGTTTGCAAATGATATACAATGACCAATGACAATAAATGAATAATTTTTCAAAGCAAACGTAGCCCAGTGGTAAAGTACTCGCCTGATGCACTGTCAGTCTGGGGAAAATCTGTGGATCCACTAGGCTATTTGTCATTCCTTTGAGTGCAACACAACCGGTATACCAAAGGTATATACTCTATCCTATCTGTGGGATGGTGCATATAAAAGATCCCTTGCTACTAATGGAAAAATGTAGCGGGTTTCTTCTCTAAGACTTACAGGTAAAAATTACCAAATGTTTGACATCTAATAGCCGATGATTAATAAATCAATGTGCTCTAGTGGTGTTGTTAAACAAAAGAAACTTTAACTTTTGCTACTTTATCAGTTTGTCCAGAATACTACTTTCAAACATGTCAAGTAAGGAAGGAAGAATTTTTTTTATTTAATGACGCACTCAACACATTTTAGTTGCAGTTATATGGCATCAGACATATGGTTAAAGACCACACAGATATTGAGAGAGGAAACCTGCTGTCGCCAATTCATGAACTAGTCTTTTTGATTAGCAGCAAGGGATCTTTTATATGCACCACCCCATAGACAGGATAGCATATAGCACACCCTTTGGTGTACCAGTTGTGGTGCACTGGCTGGAGCGAGAAATAGCCCAATGAGCCCACTGACAGGGATCGATCCCAAACTGACCGTGTATCAAGTGAGTGCTTTACCAATGGGCTATGTCTCGCCCTATGTCAAGTGAGTGATGGGACAGCTTGATAGACAAGATGCCCTTCATCTTCTACTCTTCATTTCATTTGCTTCGTGACTACATGTTGAGGCCAGATGTTACTATGAATGATACTGTCCTCTCTAAATCAATTTTGGAACCATACAGTTTCTTCTGGCCCTCAGTTGCTGTAGATTTTTGCAGTCTTGGATGACATGTTCGGTTGTCTGTTCTGCCTCTCCACATGAGCAGGGGCGGCGTAGACGGTAAGGCCAGTACGGCCATGGCCGTACCACTTTTCAACAAGGTACGGCATGGTCATACCACTTTTGTGTGTGTGTGTTTGTGTGTTATATTTGCTATATCTGTGAAAATGTCTTACAAGTAATTTGAAAGGGGAGTCTGGCAACCACGAGCCGTACCACTATTTTTTACACTGTGCATAGTACTAGCCCGAACCTCTTATGCATGTTCTGGTTTAGCCTGTTGTGTCCAGTCCTTTGTCTGGAAATAACCATCACTTTGTTTGGGAGATCTGTAGAGTGATTTAATATGGGTTTTCATCTCTTCATATGTTACCCAGTTATTCTCCTGTTCTTTAGCTGCACCCAGGTTTACTGGTCTGTCTGCATTATCATTCCAAAGTATGCTACAGTGAGCAGGGATCCATTGCAGTACAACTTAGTTGATACTGCTGATAGGGTGTAGGGCTTCTGCAAGTTTATCAAGCTTGCTGTTTTGATGCCCCTCATAACATTAAAAGGAAGTCTCTGATTTAGTGCAAGACAACCATTAGATACAATGATATAACTAGACAACCATGTTGTTTATCTATATTTCAGTATGTCACATATCATTATAGCAACAAATACAACAACTAAATTCATATATAAATAAATAAGAAATGAAATTTAAACCAAAGGTGAAAATATAAAAATAATAAAACAAAATAAATGCTTGCTGTTGCTTTTCAGTCTGTGTTCATAACAGATTTTACAATAGGGTGTGGTATTTTGTTGGTTCATAAATCCCATACTATGAACCTGTTTGGAAACATGCATGTATATGGGTGGATGGATAAATGGATGGATGATTCAGAATGAATGCATGCATGACATCCTAGTAGGAATAAAAACATGTTGTGATATCGGATTATGATATTAGAATACATATCTCTGTCTGTCTGTCTGTCTGTCTGTCCGTGTCTCTCTCTCTCTCTCTCTCTCTCTCTCTCTCTCTCTCTCTCTCTCTCTCTCTCTCTGTTACTGTCTCTCTCTTTTACTTCTTTTTTGTATTTTTGTTTTAAAGAATGAAGTCAAAATTTAAACACAAAATTTAAAAAGAACAAAAAAGTAGATTTTTAGAACTGTTTGGTCAATTCATAATCTTTATTTTAGGTGTCTGTTAATTTTGTTTCTTTCCACAGCAAATATACCAGTACTACAATAATATAATTACTAGAGGTGCTTGTCCCTCTCCCCTCACCCCCATAGATAAAAGTTACAACACAAGATGATGTTCACCTTAACAATCACTAAAAATAGATTGATCCCTTCTTGCTAATGGAAACACGTAGCAAGTTTCCTCTGAAGACTAGGAGTGAAATTACTAAATTTTGACACCCAATAGCCAATTAATAAATCAATGTGCTCTAGTGACATTGTTAAACAAAACAAACTTTCAACTTTTAACATCAGACATATGCCCCCTGCCTCAGGGTACCATCTATTTTAGTTTTATGGGCACTTTATTAAACTTCTCTTTTTTTTTAACTCAAATTTATACAATAAATTCAGCAGGTATGAAACTGTGACATGTGGTGATGAAGTGCTGAACTGAGGTGCAATATGTTGACAGATTTCTTCTCCTTGGTGTACTCACCATCCACACCATGAAGTCATGTTTGGAATATCAAATGTTTTGTACAACTAGTGCATACAAAAAGAGTCAGCAATTTGATATTAGGAGTCTTCTCATATTCCCTTTACAATGAATTTGTTTACACTGCTAGAGTACATTAGATAATTAATCATTGGCTGTTGGATGTCAAACATTTCATAAATTCGTAGCTCACTTTGTAGAAAGAAAGAAAGAAATGTTTTATTTAATGATGCACTCGACACATTTTTATTTACTGTTATATGGCGTCAGACATATGGTTAAGGACCACACAGATATTGAGTGGAAACCCGCTGTCGCCACTTCATGGGCTATTCTTTTCGATTAGCAGTAAGGGATCTTTTATATGCACCATCCCACAGACAGGATAACATATACCACGGCCTTTGATATACCAGTCGTGGTGCACTGGCTGGAATGAGAAATAGCCCAATGGGCCCACCGAAAGGGATTGATCCCAGACTGACCGCGCATGAAGTGAACGCTTTACCACTGGGCTACATCCCACCCAAAATTATGGAATGGCTGTTGGATGTCAAACATTTTGTAAATTCAGGCAGGATCAACATGTAGCTCAGTTTGTAGAGTGCCGGCCTGAAGTGTTCTGATCATAGGATCAACGTGTAGCTCAGTTTGTAGAGTGCTGGCCTGAAGTGTTCTGATCATAGGATCAACGTGCAGCTCAGTTTGTAGAGTGCCGGCCTGAAGTGTTCTGATAATAGGATCAACGTGCAGCTCAGTTTGTAGAGTGCCAGCCTGAAGTGTTCTGATCATAAGATCGAACACTCGGTGGACCCAATCTCAGTTTTTTCTCTCACCCCAACCAGCGCCAGGATGTGATGTAGCCATGTGCTAGACTGCTCACACAAGGTGTGATGGGTCATAGGTTCAATTGCCCTTCATGGACTTTTGATTCAGTCCCAGCCAGTGCTCCATGACTGGAAAGTAAAGGAATGTTTGGCTGGTGACATTTTAAACTATAGCCACATGCATTTGGCATGTTGTTTGGTCAGTGACACCTAAGCATATTTTAAAATATGCTATTTGGTGAAAAGAGAGGAAATCTGCTGTTGGCACATAGGCTTCTCCTACTGATATATCAGCACTGTGTTTTATATGCACCTTCCCATTGGTAGCCACTGATGCACCAGTCATGAGATACTTGAAGAACTGAAGGAAGGAAATGTTTTATTTAACAACGCACTCAACACATTTTATTTACGGTTATATGGCATCAGACATATGGTTAAGGACCACACAGATATTGAGAGAGGAAACCCGCTGTCGCCACTTCATGGGCTGCTCTTTTTGATTAGCAGCAAGGGATCTTTTATATGCACCATCCCAGACAGGATAGTACATACCATGGCCTTTGTTACACCAGTTGTGGAGCACTGTCTGGAATGAGCAATAGCCCAATGGGGATCGATCGTAGACCTACCATGCATAAGCAAACGCTTTACCAGTGGGCTACGTCCCGCCCCTTTGAAGAACTGATGCATCAAAGATCACTAGCTGCTATTAAGCAGGAATAGCTTACGTGGTGGCAGTGGGTCTTCTCTCTCTTGCCCTTGACACACAAGACAGTCATAATTTAAACTAAGGTCATTAAACAAATATTCCTTTCCTTTTCCCTGACAAGTGCTGGGGTGTCATTCCATAGACATCTCACCCAGGTACCTGTATACACTTGTTCTATCATTAATAAAACAAAATGACAACCAAGACTGCAATGGTAAATAATGGTAAGCCTTTATTGCCATATACTGGTGATACGTATATTTTGTGCAGTACATTTTTTTTTTTCATTTAGGTGTTGTTCAAAACCCAATGTAAACAATGAAAACATCTATATCTGTTGGCATATTATAAATTGATTGTGTACACCAATCTGCTGAATTTGATAAATTAGTCTGGAAGATGCATGTTTAAAATCAGCATATTACATTTTAGTCTCTCCTTTTTTTGCTTACATCTAATTATGGTTCATGCACACTATCCTGGGCACACATATCAGCTATTTGAGTTGTTTGTCCAGAAAAGAGATTAATGTTTCAGGGACAGCTCTGGGTGAGCAGAAAAATTCACAAAATCATCTATTTAAACTTTAAAAATTTGAAAGCCCCAATTATTTTCTAATAAAATAACAATTATCACATGAAATTTATTTGCCAAATTAAAATGAAATTTGACAATTTGTTTTTTAATTCGTAGTTGGCGAATTTGGTGAATGCCAGAGCTAACCCCGATAGTGGTTTATGGTTAGTGAGAGAAGTTGGTCTTGGTCTTACTAAGCTGAGCAATCTTACTGGATTGGAGTCGGTGTCACTACAACCTAGGAACACAGCTTCATACACAATTGGGTACTAAGATTATTTTTGTTAAAGCTTTATCAAATAATAATAATGTCACAGATATAATCATGTTTTCACTGACACACCTAGTTTACACTCATTTAAACCTTGCAATCAAAAACAAAAAAAAGAGTACCGTACCAGGAACAGAGATGTACAGAAATGCTATTAACTTTACTCACATTTAATTACACTCAAACCTGTAATAATAGTCACCTTGTGTAACAACTACCTGTCTATAAAGTTCACTTCACATATCTTACACAAACAACTGAAGATATTTTATGTCGTATATAGAAGCCACCTGATCATAAAGGGCAGTTTTTAACGTTCCCTCGTGTGCCCATTATAATAAGTGGGTTTGACTGTATTAACTTGTATAGACAGTAACCAGGAACTTCTATATTTAAACACACGTCACTGGAATGCATTACGTGTATTTTAGCAACCTGCATTACCGGTACTAAAAACAACAACTGACCTTGACAACACAAATCAAGTCCTCTCATCATGAAAGAAGAAAGACAAGTAAGGGATCAACAATTCCTGCTGCCTTGACACAAAATGAATGACAATAAACCACACGGAATGTATTATTTCCATGCAGTCTAAAATCAGGAGTAAAACAAAACTGTATGCAAATTTACATTAGTAAAACCTTGATGTAAAATTATTCTGGCATAAAACAGACAAAATAAAAGTCCATGAAAAATTAAATCATAAACATAAAAAAAAACACAACCTACTACTTTAATCTCGGGTCCTTTCAAATATATATACACAGAAGTTTCTTTAGTCAAACTGACATTTAACTGTTCATTTGTTTAACTTTACATTCTTGTACATGTTATGTGTCTAAAAGCTACAGAAAGGTTTAAAAACAAAACTGTGATACACACTACACAAGAACACTTGTCACAACCGTGTTATTACTAGTATACAATGTACTGTACAAATATTCAACTACTTTTTATGTTTCTTACAGTTAAATGCAATCTGTATCTGAAGCCAGTTACAATATAATACACTATTAACACTTGGATATATAAAATAGTACACAAATACCTGAAATATACACTCTTAATGGTATAGTGGGAGCACCAAAGTCTCTTCTAATTATTTGTGTATTTCACAGACCTACATAAATATTTCGTTTTAAAATTCCACTTTAAACAAAAGTGTCTAAGATCGAATGGCAGGTAGACAGACTGTTAAGATGCAGATTTAACACAACAACAGTCAATAATTGAATTTCGTGACCAGGCACAACAGTTTATATTCTAGACCACTGGAAACTTCAACAGCATAAATGTTTATTTTAATTTTTTAAAGTGCATTTATTCATTACAAATTTTTTTAAATTATTTTTAAAAAAATCAGTTCATTTAAAAAAGCTTTATAAATAAAACGTTTAATGTTTGTGCATTTTTGTCACATCCTCAACTATTTAAAAACAATTGTCATACATACTATGCTCATTGTTGTTTTCACCTCATTAAAAACAATAAATAAAATAAAACTAAACACTGTAGATTTACACGGAATTTATCTTTTGACTTAATAAAAAATTGTTTTCTTTTGTGTTTAGAATTTAAAATAATTTCACCAAGTGTATCATTACATCTGCATTTTCAACTCACCTACAACTTATATTTGTAAAAACAGTAAAAAATGCATTATTCTATGCGTAATAGCCCTAAATCATCTTTCTATATCTTATAAGAAAAGAAGACATTATTTTTGTTTTTTGCTTCTCAAATCCTATTCTTCTGGTTTTAAAGAGCTACATGTATTTATGATTTTAATAATTTTGAGTCCTTTAACTGAAACCATTTTCATTATCTCTTGAAATTGGTACCAAGGTATTACTTATAAGCATATTGATACCAATACTAGGCATTAAACTGCTAAAACAAAAGATCCTCTAATACAAAAAAACAAATTTTGATTGCTTCGTTTTCCAGCTCTTTAAAATAGTTAAAGCATAAACACTGAGTACCTGAAAACAAGAATTCTGCAAATAATAAAAACATCCAATGCACCAAGAAGAACATCCATAGGTGAAGCGTTTCATGGACATAGGACTTATAGTTTGTGATAAATGATCTAAAAATTAAACTTAAAACATAAAAGTTGACATCATCATCACTGCCGTAGCTGGAAAGTAATAGTCATATCTTGCTTTGATATTTAGTAAAGGCAAGACAAAAAAGTACTTAAAGATAAGAACATGTAGTTAGTAAACCTGGCAAAATGTTTTTCAAAACTGGGTGCTCAATGACAGATGTACCAGTAATATAGAGGTTGTGTACAATGGTGGGTCAGATATGTTAATTATTATATATCCTTCACCAGGTATATAATTCAGTACATTAACTTGATTACAGACATAAAAGTATCTTTAAATAATAATATACTGTATTTAAAATTCTTAGGTTGAGTAAATACTTTAGGATTATTGTTGAATAAAAGAGACTTTATATCACTAAAAATATATTATTAGGTCTGAAATTCACAGCACTATTTATTTTCAGTTTAAAGTGATCCAACACCTGTGATTTGATATAACTAATTTTTTTATATATATTCAATTCATGGTCCTGTGCACATACCTTGTACATATTTTTCAAAATGCATGCAGTAACATGTTCCATAAGTATTCAAGCAAATTCAAACTTTACATTTATTTTCCAGATATATTCACAACTGAATGAACAGTAATCCCTTGCATTTGACCAAAGTTGTAGTGTATTAATGACTATATACAGACTATATGACAGGATATTATAATTAATAGCACCAAGTTGTTTAGTTACAGAACAATAACAGGATCTCAACTTCAAGATTTGGCAGCAATATTCAACAACATGAAAATAAAATATGTTTCCTCAGCATTACTGCCCTGACAGAGGATTAATCTTATTTTCAAAGGTCTTGGTTTAGAGGCTGATAAACCTGTTATTTGAACATATATATCAAGAGAAACCTTTGTGGCTGGACTCAAGGACATTCATTAGCTATAGATTAGGAAAGATGTGGACAAGCTATTGTAAAGATACGTAGATCTCATACAAGAATAGACAAACAAAAATACCAACCCAAGGCTAGCCCTGCCCGATTGTGACAAGACAACATTACAATGCAATCGGCAATTCTCATATGAGGTACTCATATCACATGGCATTGTCTTAAGCAAAACCAAAGAGATTCCGTGTCTTAAATGTCTACGACAAAAATCCAGAGATTTCCTTGAGAACAGAATACAGTCAGTTTGGAACAGTCCCAGACAATTAAGATCTAGAATCATAATGGGATATATTCTGGACAATCCTAGACAAAACGCACACAAAGTTACAAAAACACAACATAATTGGTTCTCGTCTGTCCTAGGTCTATATGATACTAACACAGTACTGGAACATCAGAGACGGTTATGAACAGCCCTATGAACAACGTACCAGGGGCCTAATTCACTAAACTCTTGCAACTTTGTGATATCGCAGTGCAATGCTAAAAGACTTGCAAAGAGGATGCTTTGTTGTCTAGCAGAGCCCAAGAGAGCTTTGTGAATTAGGCCCCAGAACAACAGCATCAGTTGTGAACAGTTCAAGGCATGATATAGACAAAGTACCAAATTATAACTGAATCTGTTCTTGTTTGTCCCGTGAATGATTCAGTTCTCCTATGTGTGGACAATTTAATGGTACAACAGAACCAGTTATGAACAGTCCGATACGAAATCTACCAAAGCAATAGAATCAAATAAGCATAATTGTAGGCAAGATCTAGACAAAGTACCAGAAACACAACTGAATCAGTTCGAAGTTCTAAGCAAAATCAAGAAACCTGAACACAACAAAATTAGCTCGGACTGATCCAGGACTGATCCAGGACTGATATCCAAGATATCTTGATACTGTAACCATCCCTGAACAAGGTATAGAAAAATACAACAGAATCGGTTCTTAGTTTTTGCCTATGAAACAAAAATGCAACTGAGATGAGCAAATACAAAACGCTTTAGTATTTGAGGCATAGATCACTGGGATTAGACAAGACACGTTTAATACAGTTCAATCTACTTACAGAGCTTATTTCAAATGTAGTTTACACATAATGTAATATTGTATTTACATATTGAAGGCTGGTTTATACTTATGCAATTGCCAGACCACTCACCAGAAGTAAAATACAGTAAAGATGGAAATATTCATCAGGAGCAACATTTCACCTTCTTTTGTAAAACAAAATATTCATAAATATATTTCTGCCCAAAACATTATCAGCCACATATATATATTTAACAGTGTTTCAAGAGTCAGAAATACATGTTAATGATACAGATTTTGCTGCCTGTGAATATTTACATATTTACAGTTACTGTAGTATATGTACATCACGCTTTTGTACTGGTGAAGAATATACATATATAGTCAAATATACAGCATGTATTAATATACACATATTGTATCTAGGGGAATAAACTGGGACAATTATAATCTAATTAAACCAACCAACCAAGCAAGATTATATCTTTAATACATGTACAATGCAAGTAGAGTAAGTTGTCTTTCCGAGATAAAATTCTATTTACAAATACATGTATGTATAATAAACACAGAAAGAATACATTGATACTCAATGCACTATGCCAGTAAAGACAGGTTTGGTATATGAAGCAAAGTAAATACATACACATATATATATATATATATATACAGTAGAGATATAGGTATCGGACATCATGAATATTCATAGTACATGAAGGTACAAGTAGACTTATTACATCTGAGGTAGCTGATATATTGTTATACATCATAGCAAGGTAACCAAAAAAAAAAGTATGCATAGAAGTTACACTTTTCTTAAATATTTATTTCCATTGTAACAAAATTATATTTTAAGTGCTAATATGGCCATTATTGTGGCTTTTGAAAAGGCAAAATTAATGATGTGTACTAACCAAAATATCCATCTAATAATTTTTCTATGTCAAAGCTATCATCTACATTGTGATGCATCATCTAGCAAATTATCAATGTCAACGCTGTAAGCTTTATCAGTAAAACAGATCTTGTAATTGAACAAATGGAAATAAAACTTTTAAAACAAATCATACAGCTAGGATTTTCTATAATATGGTATACATATTACAGGTTTATCTTGGATTCTTTACACATACTTAAAGCAAAATTATGTCAAAAGTAAAACCTAAAATATTCACAAGACCTGCAATGTTTCATAATCTAAGAATTACTTAAATAGTAAAAGATAAAATAAACTGCACATTCTTAATATGTTTAAAATATCCTTTAAGTCTCCAAGAAAACAGAATTGTACATAATGGCACAGTTACTAGAATAAGAAAACTTGTAATAGTTTTAATACAGATTGTTTTCTCTCCACAATTAAGTGAAACACTGTCAAGACTTGTGCACTATGTATTTTTGGATGTCCTTATGACTGGCAAGTCTTCTGATACCAACATCACAGCAAAGTTTCTTGGACTTTGTTTATCGAATTATACGGCTGTGAATAAAAGAAAAAAAAAAAAAAAAAAATTTAATAGATTATAAAAATACACATTAAAAAAACACAAAAGAAAAAAAACAAAAAAAACATCGTAAAATACTTAATATACATTAATATTAACTAAGGGTGGATGTGGGGATGTAAAACAATATTAAGAAAATTAAATCAATATGGATATCTTCATTAAATATACATTTGTATGACTGGTTTAATAAACGTTTTTAATACATATGTGGAATAAAAGGCTAAATTTAACTGTTATATTAATTTGTAATTACACCTTTACCAGTTAAAAGTAAAAGCATATTCAGCATTAAATATTTAGTGTGTTCAAGCATTTCTACATGCTACCATCTTGTTTGTCTTAATGTACATTCCCCTCTTTCCTACCTTTTAATTACATACAGGTATTTAAGCAGAAATATATACCCAACAAAATTAATTAAGTGCCAGAATTATATTTTTGCCATTTGTTTTTAAATGTCGTAAAAAAAAAAAAAAATTATAATAAAAAAAATAATTGTAAAGTGTTGATGTTGTGCCATGTTGTTAAACTTAATAATTTAAACAATACTTTAGAATGAACAAAACTACAAGTACACATGTATCAATATGAACCAACATGTACAGAATCTTAACTCAATGCACAGCTTGGTAGTTTTCATAAATGCATTAAAAACCCAAGATCTAACAAAGTGTTGCTATGACTTTAAATTAAAAACCGGTTTTGTAAAACATAAAAGAAGGTATGTAACAAGTACAGAACTTCACATATGTTGTCTTCGCTTCCTATTTATTGCACTCGTTTATTTTGCGAAAGAAAATACCGCTCGACCGCTATGTGGTCTCTTGGTATATATTATTGCACAAAATACACTTGTATAATAAATAGGAAGCAAAAACAATGTATGTGAAGTTCTGTATTTTTACTGAAACAATGGTTAGAAGTCATCTGTGATCAAAACTTGGTAAATAATGTGACACTAGCAAAGAATTACCAAAAAGTCTACTGGCCCTTAATTAATTTTGTTCAGTATATATACAAATATTGTTATCTAAATACTGAAGAGACTAAACCAGCAAACACAAGATGTTGGTGGTTTGAGATAAATAACTGTGGGCCATGGGCCAAATTCTACACATCCAGATATAATGAACTTTTGAATTACAGAAGTTGAGATAGTGAAGTTTTCTATCTATATAATTAAATATATATGGTAGTCAAGTTGATATAACAAACATTAAGTGGTGTAGGCATATCAAAATAATATATTGTGATATATTAATACATGTTGGGTGTTAATTTCAACTGATTATATTTTGGTTACTAATATTAGCTAATACATTCATTTAACATGTTACACCTATGTGACTAAACTAGCTGGTTAATAATAAAGTTTGTAATAATAATAATAATAATATTAATAATAATAAATAATAATAATGAAGCAGTTAAGAATAAGAAATATTTGGCAATTATAGTTGGTTGCCTACATAAAAGTGGGATGTGTGTGTTTGGGTATAAGAAAGAACTTAACATGTCATGATGCAACATGTTTTTAATATATTTTGGGCGGTAATTTAACTTACAACTCTTAGTTTTATGAATTGGCAACAACAACAATTAACATAAAACTAGAAATTCCAGTTGGTAGAAATAACAATAATTTCATGGAATTAATTGTTGAAATAACATGTCAGTTATGAACTTTAAAAATCAAACTGGTCAGGTCAGGTGATAGATTTTAAAGTGCACATTCAGAACAAGCTGTTGTAGCACACACCTGTCATGGGGAAAGGATTGGAGTTGGGGGGTTTGGTCAAAAGGTATTGGCCACGCTGGCATGTGCAAGGGAGCATAAGCAGCCCGACCAGAGGTTGGTTTTGGTGCTATTGAATTTGCAAATGTCCTGTGGAATTAACACCAAACAGAAATTGATGCATAATTTATTGAAGGCATAATTTAGAATGGTTCATCAAAATTGAAATAGAGGTATTTTGGTTGATTTGACTCAGTTGATTGAAAGGTTTCTTGTTGCTGGAACCTTGCAATGCCTCCATGGAGGCTGTGGTGGTTCGACTCCCATAGGTTCCCTATGTTTTAGTCCTTCGGACGACTCGGCAGTTTGGGGACCCTATTTTTAGAGTGCCTTGAGAAGGGCACAGCAGATTGGTGGGAGGCACCCTAAGGGACTCTCACTGAGAGTCCTAATTAACCTGTAACTTTACACAGTTTGAGTGATATGACAGATTTATGAAAATTGACAGTTACCCAGTTGCCCAAGGTCACCTTTATTAAAAACAAATTGTAACTGCTATTAAGATCGTCTATTCATTGCAATAATTTGAAGGCTGCTTAAATTTCATTTTTAACTACCGTAGTCCAGTTGGCCACCACAATTATAAAGTTGCAAAACTATAATTATGCTATTGCTATTACTGATATGCAGATGAGCTGAGTCATCAATATGTTTGTTAAGATAATACAGATGATGTTAGTCAACTAAAAAGGTTTAAGGTAAATAGATAATAGTACATAGATATGGTAATTACAACATGCATTATTAATAATCATTACACAAGCTTGACTAGTAGAGAGTAGTACAGTGAAGGATGAAGTTCTGTCATACATACTCGATACACCACACGATGTTATATACTGAAAACAATATCATTAAATACTGTAGCAAACAAATACATGTCACAATAACAACAATTATTATTCAGATGGTTCAAAATATATGGTACTGTGTATACTATATTTCATATTTGATGTAAATAATTAATACCCCATGCATATGTCATTTGAACATTTTGTATGGTCTGTCAAAACTGATAACTTTAATTAATCACAAAATTTTAGTTTTTCAAAATGAATGTTTTTTGGGGGGTTTTTTTTGGGTGTGTGTGTGTGTGTTTTTTGGAGTGGGTTTTTTTTTTGGAGGGGGGTAGATGTTTTAAAAAAATAATAAAAAAATAATTTGATTTTATGCATATTCACGTAGGCCCTATCATTAGTGTGCTTTGCAAAATTAATTAAACAAATTTGAAATTGTTATTATTTCCTTCAAATTCACTTTTATTTGTAGTCTGTTAAAGCTATAAATGAGGACAGTAAATACTCGATTGTAAACTTTACAGGATGTAAAATTGTAAACTAAAAGTCCTGCTACAAGCTGCATGCAGTAAATAACCATTTCCCTTACACTTCCCTGTATCATATTGTATGACAGATCTGTCAAGTGTTACAGTACATTACCCCACCCACTTGACAATAGCCAGATGAACTATGAAACTATCAACTTTCAATTTGGAAACAAACTCCATCACTTTAAAGACCAGGATTAACCCAACTATTTTATAATTACTATTTCTGTAACTTGGCAAACATTGAAAATGTTTGGATGAACTCGTAGTTTAATGCTAGATCATGTTCAACAGTAAACCGACACCAGCTACTTGTAAACAAAGTTTTATATCACGACATTTGTAAACTGAAGAAAGGAAAAAGCTTGGTATAAATTACTGTTTTCCACTGCCACAATTATTTTTTGTATTAGAAATGGTTTGATCACAAATCAGTTTTGTAAATGTATATTATGGGTGCAAAAAATATTTTTACCAGTCCATCAGCCTATAGCACAATACAATACTGCCCTGTTAAGACAAAATGCAGCAAGTGACTAAAAAAATATTCAAGTGCCCCCCTTTTTTTTTCTCTTTTAATCCCCCCCCCCCATGGAATGCCCTTTTAAAAAGTTAGTCCATATTAGTCCCCCACCCCTCCAGCAAAATATTTCCTACATTCAAGATTTATGGGTATGTAATTTTACTCCATGTACCCTCCGTATGAAATCTTGTAGTAATCCCACCCAACCCCCACTTATTCATCAGACGTTTTATCACATTTAGTGAGTAGACTGATTGTTATATTTTTAACTTATCCATAAGATTTTTCACTCACTTTTGGTGAGTGGACCAGTAATTTCTGCACCCTGTAATATGCTAATAAGCCTAAAATCAAAAGAAATATCACCCAGATGGAATGTGAAAATTGAGATAACTGGGATCGATTTCTCTTTTTATGAATACCGGTACTTAGCCTGACCTCTAACCTATAGCAATTCTCACAATTTAATAAATTTGGACTGGTCCAAACATCCCAACAGCCGATTGGTCACAATCTTCCAGAATACTAATAAAATATGGGGAAAATACCATTAGTCAGAGGTCAGAGGTCAGGTCTAGTATGAAAAAAGAAAGAAAACAGTACAATAAACTAATGAAAAACAAATAACAAGTTACCTGGGAGTGGGAGAGCTGGAGGTGCGTCTTTTTCTTGCTATCCCCTAGAAACAGATAAACACCACATGCAACAGGCTGCAAATCATTCTAGAGGAATTGTGGGAGTTCCATGCAACAGTATGATACGTAGAAAAAAAAGCAGTAAAAAACAAATCTACACTAATAAAATAAAACATTCAATAAACAAACCATGCAAAATGCTTGTGACAATTTATCTATTATTTAAATTCTAATTTTATTCAACTATAATTTATATGTATTATATTTTATTAATTCTTTTACTTGGAATTGTAACATTTATTTCGATTGTGGGTTTAAGCTCTGAAAATGTCAGAGAAAAAAGTTAATGTTTGTTTTACTGGTGCCACAGCTTATGGTTTTAATACTTTTATTGATTACTTTATAATTAACAAGAAGGTATCTTTTGTCTATATTTTACAGTAACCCATTATGTTGAACTTTTTAATACTGGACCTTTCAGTGGAAAGGGAAATAACCCTAAACCTATGTATCTCCTTGAACTAAATGAAGGAATACTATTATTAATTTAGAAAGTAACACACTTCGATAGGAAAGAAGGAAAGAAATGTTATATTTAACAATGCACTCAACACATTTTATTTACGGTTATATGGCATCAGACTTATGATTAAGGACAACACAGATATTGAGAGAAGAAACCTGCTGTCGCCACTTCATGGGCTACTCTTTTCAATTAGCAGCAAAAGTTCTTTTATATGCACCATCCCATAGACAGGATAGTACATACCACAGCCTTTGTTACACCAGTTGTGGAGCACTGGCTGGAACACTTCAAGATTGATACACACTGTTTACAAATTTTATTATGAAATCCAAACACATGCAACTTAGTTTTTAATTGGTGGGCTTTTCTTTTTATCTTTTTTTTGGTTTTAAGAATTTTTTCTTTAAAATGTTATTCAATAATACTATTAACTTTTTTAAATTAACAATGCTATTTCAGTGAATAAGTACCTTTCATAATCAAATATTAATTAGTTTCATATATTTATGTTGTTATAATTATAATAATTCACAGACATGTTTGAAATCAGTATTTTCTGACAATAAAGAAATTCAACAGCATGTTTGTGAATTAGAGCTTTAACTTTTCAATGTTATTGTTTTGAGTATAACAAATCACAGACTGACCAAAGTAAGCAATACATATTCAAGGCAACATATTCTAATATGCATTCAGGACAATTTATTGTAAACTATATTTAGGGCAATATATAGATGCAAAAGAAAACAAAAAGCTACACTTACAGGAGAGGTAGGTCCTTTAGCAAAATTAAGGTGAGCATATAAAATAACACCAATATCTCGGTGACTTGCTTCCATGGCTATTGTGAGGGCGGTGCTCCCATCCTGAGGAGGAAAACACAACATCAAGTGCAAAACCAAACATAAAATGTGTCAAACTGAAAACTAAAAACACAACATTGAATAAACAAAACAACAAACGGTAAATTTAATGACTAACTGATAAAATAAAAATAAAAGTATGTCCAGGGAATAACTTGGTTGAAAAAGATGGGCAAATAAAATTAACTATGTCCAGCTAGAATAAGGTAATATTAAATCTTGGGAAAGAAGAGACTTTTAGAAAGTGCCATTAAATTTTCTGTTGTTTTTTCCCCCACCTCCAAATTCTGGTCGGTAGATTAATATTACATGGTATTGATTATAAACAGCATATTTATCATATCCTTGTGTTATTTCCATTTAACTAGTTCTAGTCACTTATTTTGTGTTACACCAATGGGTTTTGTTTTAACAATTTTCTTTTTTTTTCTCATCTCACGTCTTAATCTACATTTCAAATTTTACAAGTACAAATTCTTAAGCTTGCTTAACAGACTGCAATATTATTTAGTAATTTTTAAAGTACATGCAAGCACATACATGTATAAATGTCTTTTGGATTGGTAATAAAAATTATTACATTTGTAATGATAGTGAGAAGAATAAAAGAGATTTACAAAGAAAAGGAAAACCTTTTGTGCAAACATATACATAGACAAAGCCTATGAAACTATAGTCTGCTCATAAGATACAAATTTAACCTGCAAAAGAAATAAAGGATTCAACATAAACAAATTGAAAACAATATGAACTATACTAGAAATAACTGAATATGTTATAAAATAAATAGTGATTTTTCTTTTTTAAATTTGAGAAATACTAGTCTGCAATAAATAAAGAAAATTTACATAACAACATATCTAATGGGACCTAAAGACTAATACAGAGTGAGCTCTGGGCGAGCAGAAATTTTGCCAAACTATTTTTAAACTTTAAAAATTGCAAAAACTCAATATCAATAGTTACCTGAAAGTTTTTGCCAAATTAAAATAAAATTTGCCAACTGTTTTCAAAATTCTCATTTGGCGAAATTGGCGAGTGCCAAGCTAGCCCTGCTAATGTGAACATCAGATAAACCTGTTCCACTTAAATAATATCTACCTCTGTGTAAAAGACCACAATTAGTAGAACCTTTCATTGACCTTAATGTACGTATGTTC
The DNA here is from genome assembly GCF_016097555.1 of Gigantopelta aegis. NCBI lineage: Eukaryota > Metazoa > Mollusca > Gastropoda > Neomphalida > Peltospiridae > Gigantopelta > Gigantopelta aegis. The sequence goes on along the minus strand of NC_054704.1, from coordinate 81,835,371 downwards.
GACTGTACATATACAAGTTTGGTATAGTCAGTCTTTTAAACTTTTTAGATCAATATCTCTATTACTACTGAATTAGCATTACCCTTGATCAATAAGTTATCAAATATGAAACTGAACTTTTGAATTCTTTTTTTACTTCTAATTTTCTTATAATTTGCCTAATAGACAAATGTATAGAAATAAATGTACAACCACGATCTTCATTAAGGGCACAAACAGAAGCATGTTAGAAGTGACATTTATAAAAATCTTCAACCATATATACTAAAGATAAAATTTCAATATCAATATCTTTATTAGAAAATTACAAGATTAGGTCAAATTAAAAAAACAAAAAACATTTTGCCATAACAGACAAAGGTTTTAAAAAATGTATTAAAAAAATCTAATAATGAAATACAGCAAAATATAAAATATTTTAAACTGATGGCCAGTATGTTCTGTAACGTGATTGGTCAATGACATTGTTTCCCAGGCATCAAATAGACAATAACACCCAAAAAGGCAATGATGTCATTACAAAGTGGGACAATCCATGCTAATTGTTTAATGGTCTAACGTCTTTCTTTCCAAACATATAAAATATTCAATTTGTTCCATGGAAAAACATTTCAGTTTACAATGCACATAACATGAAATTTTTAATTTGCAGGTATTACTGTCATTTATGACCGAAGGTGTCAGTTAGCCTGAGGTCAAAAATGACTCATTTGTGGGCATCAAATAGACTAAGACACCCACAAATCTAAAAACCTCCAAATTTGATTACCAACCAAGTTCTGCATGGAAGAAAATGTTCCGAAATTCTTTTGAATACTCACATTGTCATTTAAGGCATCATCATAGCTTGGGTTAGCAAAATTTACAAGAAAACACTCTTTCTATTTTTTTCTTTCTTTTTCTTATAATAATTGCTATAACAAATGTAAATGAATATATTTTAAAATCTAACTACGAAATACAGCAAAATATGAAATAACCAATCACTAACCAAGTTCTGCATGGAAGAAAATCTCTCAATACTTACGTTGTCGGTTAAGGTGGCGTCGCAGCTGGGGTGAGCCAGCAGTAGTTTGACGATGTCGCTGTGGCCATGTTCACACGCACACATTAGCGCGGTGGAGCCATCGTCATCCTGCTCGTTAATCGTAGCGCCGTTCTCAAGCAGCAACTTCACCATGTTGGGTCGCCCATGACTCACGGCCAGCATCATCGCAGTTTGGCCAGTCTTTAAAAGAAAAAAAGAAAAGGTATGTTAAGTTTAGTGATGGTTAAGTTTCATTGTTTATGAAAGGTTATTAAGTGTTTAACAGTGGTAATTGTGACACTTGCTCCAGAGAACACCTACCACCCTTATAATGCTGATGACTTGACCTTCACACTAAAAGTAAAACTTGTTGACCAGGTCAATGGGACAAAATAATTAAAGCAGGTGTGTGTGAGGGGTAGCGGTGGAGTGTGTGTGTGTGTGTGTGGGTCAAACCCCTTTTGTGCTCAATGTTAAGTGCACACTGATTTATTAATCATCGGGTATTGGATGTCAAACATTTGGTAATTTTGACAGTAATAGAAAGAAAGAAAGAAAGAAATGTTTTATTTAACGACGCACTCAACACATTTTATTTACGGTTATATGGCGTTAGACATATGGTTAAGGACCACACAGATTTTGAGAGGAAACCCGCTGTCGCCACTACATGGGCTACTCTTCCGATTAGCAGCAAGGGATCTTTTATTTGCGCTTCCCACAGGCAGGATAGCACAAACCATGGCCTTTGTTGAACCAGTTATGGATCACTGGTCGGTGCAAGTGGTTTACACCTACCCATTGAGCCTTGCGGAGCACTCACTCAGGGTTTGGAGTCGGTATCTGGATTAAAAATCCCATGCCTCGACTGGGATCCGAACCCAGTACCTACCAGCCTGTAGACCGATGGCCTACCACGACGCCACCGAGGCCGGTATTGGACAGTCATAGAGAGGAAACCCGCTACATTTTTTCCATTAGTAGCAAGGGATCTTTTATATGTACCATCCCACAGACAGGATAGCATGTACCACGGCCTTTGATATACCTTCGTGGTGCACTGGCTGGAACGAGAAACAGCCCAATGGGCGACGTCACTCTGATTCAATTTTCGTGTTTTCATTGGTGAGTTGGTGATTTTCAGCAGGAAAGCACATACACAGCCTTTCACCAGTCATGGTGCATTGGTTGAAACGAGAAAAAATCAAATTAGTTGAATGGATCCACCAAGGTGGTTTGATCCTGTGATGCAAGCATCTTAAGCGAGCGCTCAACCGACTCAGCTAATTCCCACCAGGAAAGTACATACCATGGCCTTTGACCAGTTGTGGTGTACTGGTTGAAACGACCCCCAAAAAAATTAAAAAATCAGTTGAATGGATCCACCGAGGTGGTTCGATCCTGCGATGCAAACACCTCAAGCGAGCACTCAACCAACTGAGCTAAATCCCGCCTCACACAAGGACATGTGTGATTACCTGCACCGCTCTGATGTTGACATCTCCCTCAGCGAAGAGCCGACACACGACCTCCTCCTGGCTGTTGGTCTGTATACTGGCCAGCGCGGCCAGCATGATGGCCGTGTAGCCGCCCTTGTTCTGCTTGTTCAGGTCACAGATGCCCGTGTCCAGCAGCAGCCCGACCACCTCGAAATTACAGTTCGAAACCGAATAGTGCAGGGCAGTGTTACCCTAGAAACAAACAACAACAAAAATAAAATCAATTATCAAGTGTGCAGTCAACAAAAAAACAAAAAAAAAAAATCTTTGATGAGGTTAATAATGTAATCAGTTCACAGATATAAGATTTTTAAAATTATTATTTTTTTATTATCTCAATTATTTTACAATAACTATAATAATATCCCCAACATAATTAAATTAGAGTCTAGGTTCATTTCCCCAACAACAAAATTTTTTGTTTTGTTTAATGACACTACTAGAGCACAATGATTTATTAATATTCAACTATTGGATGTCAAACATTTGGTAATTTTGACATAGTCTCAAAAAGGAAATGTGCTACATTATTCCATTAGTAGCAAGGGATTTTTTATATGAACCATCCCACAGTCAGGATAGCACATACCATATCTTTTAATATACCAGTCTTGGTGCACTGGTTGGAACGAGAAATAGCCCAATAGAGGATCAATCCTAGACCAACTGCTTTATCATTGGGTTCAGTCCCAACCCTCATTTCCTCAAATGTTACAAAGTGAAGGCAGTAAACAGAAGTAGTAAAATTTATTTTGCCTATGGGATCTAAATATCCGTTAATAACAGCATGTAACTTAATACTATGTCTAGACTAGGCTTTGAGGATAGCAAAAAGTTTTATCAGACTGAGGTATTGGTGCTCAACTATTTGTAAATTAAAAAACTCACTCTACAGACTGAGTTAGATCCTGCCCTTGCTGGAAAAGCATATAAAGTACTAGAGTACATTGCAAGGGATTTTTTTATATACACCATCCCCAAAACAGCATAGCACATACCACAGCCTTTGATATACCACAGACGGGATCCATTCTGGACATACTGTGCATTAAGCGAGCACTTTACCACTGGGCTACATCCCACCCTTCGTATAAGGTACTGCTATAGAGCAGGGTGTGTTTACATTAAGAGCACACTTTACCACTGAGCTATACATCCCTCCCCTCGTGTAAGGTACTACTATAGAGCAGGGTGTGTTTACATTAAGAGCACACTTTACCACTGGGCTACATCCCTCCCCTCGTATAAGGTACTACTAAAGAGCAGGGTGTGTTTACATTAAGAGCACACTTTACCACTGGGCTACATCCCACCCTTCGTATAAGGTACTACTATAGAGCAGGGTGTGTTTACATTAAAAACACACTTTACCACTGGGCTACATCCCACCCCTCGTATAAGGTACTACTATAGAGCAGGGTGTGTTTACATTAAGAGCACACTTTACCACTGGGCTACATCCCTCCCCTCGTATAAGGTACTACTATAGAGCAGGGTGTGTTTACATTAAGAGCACACTTTACCACTGGGCTACATCCCTCCCCTCGTATAAGGTACTACTATAGAGCAGGGTGTGTTTACATTAAGAGCACACTTTACCACTGGGCTACATCCCACCCTTTGTATAAGGTACTACTATAGAGCAGGGTGTGTTTACATTAAGAGCACACTTTACCACTGGGCTACATCCCTCCCCTCGTATAAGGTACTACTAAAGAGCAGGGTGTGTTTACATTAAGAGCACACTTTACCACTGGGCTACATCCCACCCCTCGTATAAGGTACTACTATAGAGCAGGGTGTGTTTACATTAAGAGCACACTTTACCACTGGGCTACATCCCTCCCCTCGTATAAGGTACTACTATAGAGCAGGGTGTGTTTACATTAAGAGCACACTTTACCACTGGGCTACATCCCACCCTTTGTATAAGGTACTACTATAGAGCAGGGTGTGTTTACATTAAAAACACACTTTACCACTGGGCTACATCCCACCCTTCGTATAAGGTACTACTATAGAGCAGGGTGTGTTTACATTAAGAGCACACTTTACCACTGGGCTACATCCCTCCCTTCGTATAAGGTACTGCTATAGAGCAGGGTGTGTTTACATTAAGAGCACACTTTACCACTGGGCTACATCCCACCCTTCGTATAAGGTACTACTATAGAGCAGGGTGTGTTTACATTAAGAGCACACTTTACCACTGGGCTACATCCCACCCTTCGTATAAGGTACTACTAAAGAGCAGGGTGTGTTTACATTAAGAGCACACTTTACCACTGAGCTATACATCCCTCCCCTCGTGTAAGGTACTACTATAGAGCAGGGTGTGTTTACATTAAGAGCACACTTTACCACTGGGCTACATCCCACCCTTCGTATAAGGTACTACTAAAGAGCAGGGTGTGTTTACATTAAGAGCACACTTTACCACTGGGCTACATCCCTCCCCTCGTATAAGGTACTACTATAGAGCAGGGTGTGTTTACATTAAAAACACACTTTACCACTGGGCTACATCCCACCCTTCGTATAAGGTACTACTATAGAGCAGGGTGTGTTTACATTGGCGTCAGCCATGTTGACGATGTGCTCCATGAGTTTCTTGGAGATCTCGTTGAAGGAGGAGATGTAGTCCTCCACCTGGTGCGGGTCCACCAGCTTGTTGTTGGTGATCCTGAACCACTCCTGCTGAATCACGTTCACGCTCGCATTCTACACAGAGAGAAAACACAATACACACCATTAGATTCACCTAACACAGCAAATAAACACAATACACACCATTAGATTCACATTACACAGCAAACAAAAACAATACACACCACTATGTTTTATTTAACAACGCACGCAACACATTTTATTTACGGTTATATGTGGTCGGACATATGGTTAAAGGCATACTGTCACAGATTTAAGGATCTTATTTGTCTAAAAATGGATAATAAATAAAAATTACATTAATTTTTGAAAACCCAATCTAGCTTTCGCATGTGAAATCCATGTCCATATCTCTGGCAATTTTAGTTTTTGAATTATGGACCATTGCCATAATTCAATTATTTTCACAAAATATCATTAATAAGTGAAGTATGGTGGTTACGTAGATGTTTGAATAAAGTACATTTAGGGGAAAATCAAATATATCTTTGTTCAGGTAATACTTTGTTAGGCCATTTAATAGGTCAGTGGTCTGTGACAATATGCTTTTAAGGACCAAACAGATACTGAGAGAGGAAACCCGCTGCTCTTTTCGATTAGCAGCAAGGGATCTTTTATATGCACCATCCCACTGACAGGATAGCACATACCACAGCCTTTGATATACTAGTCGTGGTGCAATGGCTAGACTGGCTAGAGAAATAGCGCAATGAGTCCACCGACGGGGATCAATCCCAGACCGACCGCGCATCAAGCAAACACTTTACCACTGGACTACGTTCTGCCTACACACCATTAGATTCACATAACACAGCAAATAAAAACAATACACACCATTAGGTTCACATAACATAGCAAATAAAAACAATACACACCATTAGGTTCACATAACATAGCAAATAAACATAATACACTCCATTAGGTTCACATAACAGCTAATTCAACAGATGTGTCAAAATGTGTAAAAAAAAATCACATGATTAGATTCACCTAACACAGCAAATCACAATTCTAATTCAAAACATTTGTTAATTTAAAAAAAAAAAATCACAAGATTAGATTCACTTTAGCAGCAAATCACAAATCTAATTAAAAACACTTGTCAATTTATTTATTTATTTTTAAATCACATGGTTACATTCACCTTCAGCAGCAAATCACAATTCTAATTTAACACATGTGGAATGGACAGAGAAAAAAAAAAATCACACATTTATATTCAGCTTCTGCAGATAATAACAATTTTAATTGAAAACTTTTAAGAAAAATAAAATAAATCACACAATTAGTTTCACTGTCTGCAACTAATGACAATTTTAATTTGTAATTCATCATTTTTAAAAGAAAAAAATCCTATAATTAGATTCACTTTCTCCAGCAAATCACAATTTTAATTAAAGAAATTTGTAAAGAAAGGGAAAAAACCCAGCACCCAATTAGATTCACTTGCAGCAGCAAATCACAATTCTAACTAAACACATTTGTAAAAAAGAGAGAAAACCCCCAACACATTTTGTAACTAATCACAGAGAAACCTTGTTATCTTGTTGTCGAAGGGACTAAATTAACAAGTTCAAGATATTGGTAGTTTGAGAAAAACTTTTCAAACCTTTTTTTTTTTTTAAATCAAACAATTAGATTCACCTTCTGCAGCAAGTCATAGCTAACAGTGAAACTTGGTAACCTCATTGCTGAATGGACCAAAATAATCATTTCCAAAATATTTTGCACATACCATATTATTATTGCAATATTACTGGACAATTTAGTACTTACAAGTCTTGTCAGTACTAAATAAGACATTATGACGATTTGACGAACACACAAAATGACATCATGCTGTTTAAAGATTTGGTATGCTGACATTGTTTTTCTGTTGTTAAATTTTATATTAATATCATTATTTATAGATTTTTAAAAAAAAGAGAAGAATAAATAAAAATGTTGTTTTTAAAGTTTCCATGAAGATATAAAGTTATAGCCATACCAACAATACTGTAAAAAGTGGTTTACACCATTTATGTATACATATATTGAAAATGAAAGGTTTTTATAGAAAAATATATAGCTGGGGAAAATAAATAAAATAATAAACTCGGTACCAGATATTATCAAATTTATGTTCCTAAAGCTTATGAAAAATGAAATTTACATCACTCTGGACACAAATTTAATAATAACTGGTAACTGACTTATTATAATTTATTTCTCAACCTAGAAATATCCTGGGCACTTGAGATTACAGATATTAAGACATCGAAGCATTACTGAATTTCAAAAGAGGAAAATTAATGTTTAACAAAACTTCATTACATTGTTTAATCATTAGATAATGGCCATTTAAATAATTGTGATAATTTTGATACTTGGTTCAGTTATAAAAAATATTAAAACCAGCTGCCATCAAATCACAAATCTTTGTCAGTCAGCACCAATTATACTTATAGCTTATAACTTATGCATTTATGCCAAAAAAAATGAAAAATCAGGTTACAATGCTTTGATATTGGGTTTACTTGGTTATGATATCATGTCAATATTTATTACACTTACCTAACCTAATCATATTACAAAATGTAGTAACTTGATATTCTATATACCTCAATTTGGACTTGTCATGTCATGTCATCATGTCATATGGTTTTACGTGCACATTCAGAACAAGCTGTTGTAGCGCACACGTCCTGGGCGCAGGTGCCAGCCTCAGCCAGCTTCTCCGTCCAGGACGGGAAAAGGGTTGGGGTGGGTGGAAGGCAATTTTGGTGCTATTGAATTTTGAATATTCCATAGGATTAAGTCAAAAAGGAAAGTAGTGTGCAATTTCTTGAAGGAATTTTGGCACATTTTTGAATGGTTCATCGGAAAAAAAGAAAAGGGAGCAACATGTTTATTTGAACTTTGCCGAAAGTAGCTTGTATTGGAACCTAGCCTATTGGTGGCCAATATTGTTGGCCTCCTGTGGTTGTCCACTAGCTTTCAGCCCTTAAAATGGCTTCCACTTGGACTAAATGTAGTTATCTCCCCTATCTATTGTCTCAACATGCCTTGATAATGGATTATTTAACGACGCACTCAACACATTTTATTTTAGGTTATATGCTGTCAGACATATGGTTAAAGACCACACAGATATTGAAGGAAGAAACCCGCTGTCGCCACTTCGTGGGCTACTCTTTTTGATTAGCAGCAAGGGATCTTTTATATGCACCATCCCATAGACAGGATAGCACACACCACAGCTTTTGATATACCAGTCGTGGTGCACTGGATGGAATGAAAAATAGCCCAATGGGACTGATTGCAAACTGACCGCGCATCAAGCTTTACCACTGGGCTACGTCTCGCCCTGCCTTGATAGTGGATTTTCCATTGTCAATTTAAAGTCCTGATATGATAACAGGGATATGTGAAAGAGAAAGATGAGTTAACTTTAGGTACGGCAAAGGTTGAGTTTTTTTAAATTGTATTTTTGAGCATCCTTTAACATCCTTACCAGTTCTTTAGTTTGAATTGTGGTTGAATCAATCAAGTACTGTGCTAGCACTTCACAAGCAGTCTGTATTTCAGAATTCAGCTCGTACCTGCAACACAATTAACATGTATGAACAGAATTAAATTCACAATCATTTATCAAACACATCTTCTGAAATCGACATATATAAAAAAGCAATATCCACTTACAAACATTCAAATTATGGTCAGTCTAAAACCATATTTGACTGAAATTTTATGCTTCTGTCAAACGATATACAATCATGTATCGGTACATGTTCAGTCTTAACTAGTTAACAAAGTGTTATTTAGGAATTAATAACTCAGAACTATGTGCTTCAGCAGAAAAGTGTAAAGCAATGAAGAGTGATTCAACTTAATTAGTGAAGCAAACAGAAATTCTTACACCATTTGTTAGAAAGCTAAAACTGCCACCGTAACCCACTGACATGCAGTTCATTTTTATTTGCAGTGCAACTTTAGAAAAATAAATAATAATAACGGGTAATGGTACATGTATTTGTGGAAGTTATAGTAGCCTTTTCAGTGCTAATAAAATGTATCTTGTTTCAAACAGTAGTCTTCGAAGAAAAGACAATTTTTTTGTGTGGAAGTAATTTAATAATATTTTGCCCAATATAGTAATAATCTTCTCAACACTCAAAAGATTTTGTTTTTGGTTTTACTCAATGATCTTAAAGACCGGGGGGGGGGGGGGGGGGGGGGGGGGGGGAGAGGAGGAGAAGAAGGTATTATTATTTGTGGATTAACATTTTTCTGGTTTCTTTTTATTGTTTTACACAGTAAACAAAAAAAAAACACCTAAAAAAACACCTAAAAATTATTGATATTTGTGAATGTTAACATACTCTTTCCAATGTTTAAAGATTTTTAAAAAACTGTTTCACACAGATAAAAAAAAATATAATAATAATAAAAAACCTATCTAATTGTTAATTGTGCAAGTTGTAGTATTTTCACCCAACATGTTGGTTTTTTGGTCTGGTTTCACACAGTTATCTTTACAGTCTGTGACAGCTCCATCGGTGAACTTACGTTTCTCGGATGTTCTGGTCAAACATCTTTGCCCCGGGAATGCCCTGTGCAATAGCTTCATCATCTTTGCACTGATAGACAATGTTGCCATGGCGGCCATCATACGAGCCTTCCTCGTAGCTGTCGGTTTCGCCGTCGGACTCACTCGTAGATGTGGCCTCTGACGAGCTAGAATTGGTTCTTAAAAAGTCAAACCAAACCATGTTCTCTTACTCACTTGGAGATGTCACATAATTTTAATCCTTGCAGTGTGGAATTCATTTTGGTGTGAGATATTTTAAATTGGTGTGAAAATAATCAGATATTTTAAATATATGTTAAATTTATATACATATATTTTTTTATTTTTTTAATTATGAAGAATGTATTAATAATTTCAAAAAACCAATTATCAAAATTTATTATTTATTATAATACAGTGAAACCCCTCTAAACGAGACACCAATAGGACCAAATAAAAAGTCCAGTTTTAAGGTGTATCCTGTCTAGAGAGAATCTATTCTGCTCTGATATTTAAAAAGAGACTGTAAAAAATGTTCTGTTTTGAGGGAATTCCAGTTTATTGAGGGTCTGGTTTAGAGGGATTTCACTGTATATACATTTTTTTAAACAAAAAGAAAATAATGTTGGAATTTCAATTCTTATTAACAGTAAAGTGGAGACCATTGATGTGGTTAGCATAGGTTAGACATCTAATGTTGAATGATGATTTTAATAATACATGTCGTGCATGCAGTTATTAATTAACGTTCTCACAATATTGGAAGGACATGGTTAATTACAAATAACAGTGAATACACAATACCACATATGAGAATGTATGTATGTACAATAAGATGTACATGATATCATCCCACATCTGTAATACATGCTATTAAAGTGAGGGATGTTATTTTTTTTACACAGTTACAATGTATGTTAACAAGGCAGAAAGCACAAAGCACATTTTACACTAAAAGGAAAAAATCAACAACAAAACCGATATTAAATTTGGGAATAATGTCAGGGAAGCATAAAGTGTGGAAAATACTAATTAAACATATCTACATGTACAGTATTATAATAGCTTTGACTACATACTGCTCAACTTTCACAAGGGATATTTGGAAAAACATGTCAGTTGCATTTAAATGTATATTGTGTTTGATAGGAGACATGTCTAACTGTAGTCATGGCATTACTGTGGTGATGTATGGAACATCCAAACCGCACTGTCTCTATGATCACATATTGCTCAAATTGAAGATGTACACAAATGCTTATCATGATATATATTTTGTAATATATATCCCAAGTGAACGGTGAGTAGTATATTATGTTATCAGCAGGACCAGTAACAAGCACATTTTAAAGTTTTTTGTGGTTAACAAGCAATGAGTGTTTTTGTACTATAAATGAATAGGCATTGACTTTGAGGAAGTTCCTTTTAGGATACTGATGGAAAATGATGTAATACAGATTAGATATTTCTGAATTTCATCTCTCAAAAAATAGTTAATCATCTTATAGAAGGTAAAGTATGCATTCAATTATTGGAGACATGACAGTTAATACAGAATTATTGGATATACCAGATAAACAGATATAAGCACAAACATGTTACTGTAGTAATACACATCTTGCTGTGAATAAAAGAAAATTGATGGGGTGATTAATTACACCCCTAACTTAGTTTATGGGGAGCCATTTAAGATATTACCGTATTGAGAATTGGTATTTAATCTGTCTGTACTATTATATAAAAAGAAATCGCATGATAAAGGGAGCAAAAAATTAAAATACTCTCCTTGAACTAGTGGGGGGGGGGGGGGGGGTAATCACTGAAATCTTTTCTGATTAGCTTTACTTGAAGTCATTGATTAATTAATCGTCGGCTAGTGAATGTGAAGCATTTGATAATTCTGACTCATAGTCTTCAGAGGAAACCCGCTACGTTTTATTTTAGCAGCAAGGGATCTTTTACGCAAGCACTGTCCCACAAACATGACAGCAAATATCATGGCCTTTGATATGCTAGTTGTGGAGCACTAGTTAGGATGGGAGAAAACCCAAAGGGACTGAAAACGATTCAGTTCTCAGATCCAAGCATCTCAGGTGAGTGCTCTACCATCTGAGCTAAAACCTGCCCCAGACTAATCTAAACAGGACGTATAACCTTCTACAATATGTGCATTTATAAGGCATACAAGAACTGTATCATAAGAGAGTCATTTGGCATTTCCATGACATTTCTGAATACAAAGACATGTCCTTTTGAACAGAAATAAATAATGAAGTTAAAAAAAAATCCCCATAAACCATGGCAGGAAGGAGAATATGTTTTTTCTCTCTCTGGTTTCGTTAATAATGGAAAATGGTTTCCATCCTGTTACATGTGTGTTTTGAAACAGGACAGAAGCAGTTGCAGCTATTTCCATAAACTGAATCAGGGTGAGAGATTACAACAATCACGTCACTTCAAAACAAAACTTACTGTCAAGCTGTGACTATATAAACACACGTAGATGCTACATACTGTACAATTTTATCTCAAAGCTTATTATATGAAGCTTGTGTGCCATTTGAAGAGCAGCAGTATTAATACAATATAACATTATTTTTACATATAGTACTCAGGTCCTAATCTAGAATTGAAAAAGTAGAAGTGACTTCTTCGTTCCCAGAAGAAAGGGGAGAAGTTTGATAAAAATAGGCAAAGTGAACATTTATTGGTATATTTCTTGGTACTGCCAATAACTTGGCAACTTAGCTGACTTTGGCAAGATTTCGCCAGCAAGATTAGGGCCTAACTACTAGTATTATTACTATTCATTAAAAAAAAACAATTAATAATTTAAAAAACCTGCGAGTTATTTTTATATTTAAGTCTCACTATATGGTTTATTTGAAAAATTTGACATCTTGTTACAAGTAATGATCAGTTCAATCCAAAATTAATGTTCATGACAGTTAAAAAAAACCCAGTGATGTTATTTATTCATACTACTTAAAAAAAAATCTTTAGCTAAATACTGCATGATTGTAACAACCAAAATTAACTTTTATCAAACATGAATGTTCATTTGGAGAAATTTTAAATTTAACAATTTTATCCTCCCATCACTGAATTAAAACATATTACTTATATTCACAAGGAGAAAATATATCATTAATATTCTTACCCTCCCACCACTGTGGCAGCAAAGGAAATGCCCTTTTTCATGGAAAGCTCATCCGATTTGCTCCTCTTCATACAAGACTTTAAAGATCCTCCATCTATCGAGCTAAAGTACTCCTTACGACTAGCGGAAAACTCAAGATCATCGCCTTCGAAACCAGCGTCGTCGTCGTCATAGGAACTGCTGGTCACGTGACTCTCCGAGTAATCTCCTTGGTGTTTCTTGGACATCTTTTTCTCCCTCATCTCTCCAGCCAGTTGGCTGAGTTCCGATTTCAGCAGGGAAGCTCTGTCCAGTTTCCCTATGTCCACACTGTCAATGGACATGTCCAAGCCAATAGATGGGCTTTCGGTGACCAAGGCTGAAGATCCAATATCGGATTCTGAAATGGTTTTGGTTTCCTCGGTTTCGCCATTTCGAACGGTACGTTTTATCACCGTGGTAACAGTATGTCCATCGGTCGTCTTGGTAACAGATTTTTCCTCACGGACAGTGCCTTCAACAGCTGGGTGTTCCGAACCTACAACGGTTCTAGACGCACCTATGAGTACTTGATTCTCTAGTTCTTTGAACAGAGAGTCTGAACCATGGGAACTGATCACCAAAAATCCTTCACTTCTCTGTAAGTTACCAATACCTTCAGAACTTACTACTTTTTCACTAACCTCAATGGATTTCACAGCACTTGAACCAGACATGTCCGACTGATCCTGCAGACTGCTAGAATGGCTAAAAGCCGAACTGTCAGAAATGGTCTGCAATGAATTCACGCCTCTGCGAATAATGCTTTCTTCCTCTAGTCGCGTTCGAACACCACCTTCTGATCTTAGTCCAGATCCTTCACCACTTGACTGGTTTGTGGACGTACCACTGTCTGTAACACCTTCAAAATGTCTGCTATGAACCTGGGTGATAGCAGGTCCTGTGATCTCACCATTGAGGCTGTCCACAGGATACCAGTAAATGTTACCTCCACTGTTGGTGGTCGTGGAGTACCTGCTGCGATCCACATCCGTGATTTGTCCGACACCACTGTTACCGAGTGTGCTGGAGTAAGAAGAGCCGTATCCTCCAGACCCTCCACTGCTAGTCATGGAATGCATACTGCTGTCGACACTACTGCCCTCCGTCTGTATACTGGAGAGTCTGTCCAGATTGCTGATTGTGGAGTATTTCCCACTAAGGAATGTCTGCTGATCTCCATCTCCGGATGAATACACACTGCGTTGACTCTGAGAGTAACCATCACCGTCGGTTTTCATCATGACCCTTTCTTCAACAACCTTGGTCTGAAATGATCCAAATTCTGTGCTGGAGCCTTCTCCACTGCTTCGTCGCATGCCCGTCTGGCTTAAGTCCTCAGTTCTTTTAGCATCTGTTTCCCTTTGCTGGAATGTCTTCTTTTCCTCCAAGGATCCTCCACTCAAAACAGGCAGCTTGGAAGTCTTGGACCCACTACTGCCAATGACAACCTGCTGGGAACTTTTTATCTTCTCCACTTGTATATCTCCACTCTGGATATTATCCACGTCACCACGGATGACAAAGGTTTCCTCTATGAATTGATATTCTTCACCCCCACTGTTACTTCTCTTTAGTTCTCCGCTATTTCTCTTGAACTCACCACTGTCTCTTTTGAACTCGCCACTGTTGCGAGCACCACTCTTTCTGGCTTTCAAACCCGATGTGACAGCTTTACCACTCATAAACTGGCTCATGTCCACACCCATGTAAGCGTCACTGGACAAACGGTTCTGCGCAGTCACATCAGAAACAATTTTCTGCACAGTTTCCACAGTAACAGTTTCACTTGAAAACTGATCTTGTCCCGACAGTTCTTTTGTTTGTGAGGATCTGTCGATCCCATCAAACGAACATACAAAAGAATCAGTTCGGTCATTACTGACGCCAACAGTTTTTGTTTTCACAGTTTTCTGATCTGAGTATCTGTTTTTGTCTGTATTCACACTCTTGTCTGCCACACTGAACATTGTGTTAGACGATCCGTCTTTAAAAGTGACCGCAAAGTCAAAGTTCTCATTCACGAGACGTTTCACATCAGTGTTGACCCCTGTGCTTTGCATATACTTCTTCACTGTGTTACAGCCGACGTTTTTAAGCTGGTCGGTTGCCAGGAAAGTTCTCACGTCGGTCTGAGAGCTGGTATTGCGAATCAGAGTTTTTTCCATGAATGTCGAACTCGACAGCTGACGTGGCTTCTCCGTCATTGTCGCTTTCGCCCGTTTCTCCGACACAGGTGTGTTGGTGCTCTGGTCTAACAACCAACCCTTTTCGGTGTTCATAGACCGGTTGTTCATCTCTGGACGAACGTTAATTCCGACAGATTTCTTTGCCATGTGAGGACGAATATCGACATCGGTGCGGCATTCCTCGCCAACTCCAACAGTGACGTACTGTACTTTCTGATACATGGTACTGGCATCATTCATAAGGGGTCTGAAATTACAGTTGGTTCCAGTGGAGCGCACATTCTTGTGAAGGACATCCTGCAAGGCAATTCTCAGCTCCTCGCCCTTGAAGTTCAGCGAGGTTATCAGGCTGCTGGTGTTAACATTGACGCCTACCGTCCTCGTTGACGGCTTTTCATCGTCGCAGCAGAAATGAATTCCGACATCCCTGGTGGCCGGGCGACATTCTATCCCGACGTTTCTCTTCCCAACCTGCCCGGACTGGCCGATAATCACTGTCCTCAGCTCCTTCTCGTGGATCTGTAGTCCCGTGTCAAACACATTGCCGTCCCCGATGCCGATGCTTCGAGTGAGAGCCTTAGGACCACCTCGCTGGATCTGGTTGATCGTGATGTGAGTCTGGGGCTGGACTGGCAGCTGCTCTTCGATCCGATCGCTCTGGCTCTGTAAACGAGATCGGTTAAGAATCAGAGTCTCCCGTTCAAACGTGCTGGAGCGGATTTCATTGTGGACTTCATTTTCGGTGATGGTGAACCCCGTGGGAAGGTGAGCCTGCAGGAGGTAAGGCTCAATGACGCTGTGATCACCGACGCCAGCATTACGCACTTTTGGTTTCGGCATGGTTGGGGGCGGAGACTTAAGATCAGGCACGCGTGGTGTCGAAGTCGACCTGGGAGAAATATTGCTGGGGAACTCGAAAGTTCTTGGCGTTGGCAAGGTCATGGTGGTGAAAGACATCTTTTCCATGGCAGTCATTTTGTCTGAGAATGGTGGCAGCACCAGGTCTTGCCCCGTCCCAATGGATCTGGTGTTTGGCTTCAGTGCGCTACTCTTGGCTCTATGCTGCAACATGAGGAGACGTTTCTCTTCCTTGAGGACGGAAATCCGTACTTGCAGAATCGGAATAGCCTTCACCTGTTCCTCCAGCTCCCTCATTCGCTGTAGACTCATGGCCATGGCCTCCCGGATGGCATGCAGTGATGTCTTACTGATGTTTGTCGTCGAGCCGTGAGGGGAGGTGTTGCCCTCTGTCTGCTGTGGCATGTGTGTCGCCAGCGTTGCGGCAATCTGAGCCGACGTCACTGTGTGATACTTGGTGGTAGAACCGAAAACCTCAGCTGTGGCCGTTGTCGTGACAGTCTGCCTGCCGATTTGACCATGCGACATCAACGTTCCTTGTGGATTCTCACTCGAAACGGTAGACACAGAAGACAAGGAACTCATCGAGTCGCTCCGACCCGATGTCGAGAGAGAGGTGGCCAGGTGAGACGACTCATCTCCGTTGGGAGTCTGGTTCAGCGGGAATGTACTGTAACGCGGGATATTCGGACTCAGCGGACTATCATCACTGTCCGAGCTGATATTACGTGATTTCTTTGCCGAAGTCATCATGTAGTCAATGGAAGCTATTGTTGCATCAACATTTGAGTCGATGTCATCCAATATCTTATGAGTCGACGACTGCTCATACTCCACCATATTCATCAACCGGCTTGCCTCGGTTGAGTGCACAACATCTGGCGGGGGTGTTCCCCCATCCTCCGTGAGCTGTCCTTGCTGCTGGAGCATGATCTCCATGGATTTTCTCAGCTTTCTCTTCGACCTCTGGATCCGCTTCAGCTGTTTGAGGGTCCCGCCACTGGACATGGCCTCACAGTAACGCAGGAAGTCGAGGTCTATGTGATAGCCGTATGGACAGCACGTGCACTTCCCGTCCACCATGACCACTTTGGGCTGCACCGACAGCTCCAGGTTCTGTTCAAAACCATTGTCATGATGCTCTGAAGGAAAAAACCCAAAAAAACAAACATTAATATATATGTCAATATTCATAATTCCATATAGTCAAACCCATGTAGCTTCTTCTTCTCTCTCTCTCTCTCTCTCTCTCTCTCTCTCTCTCTCTCTCTCTCTCTCTCTCTCTCTCTCTCTCTCTCTCTCTCTCTCTCTCTCTCTCTCTCTCTCTCTCTCTCTCACACACACACACACACACACACATACACACTCGTGCACACACGCACACATATTCGAGCACACAAAGGCACAGACACACATCAGAAGCTCTGGGGATTCAGGGAGGACCTGCAAACAACTGCCCAATTCATCACTCAGATCAGAATATCTGTATGAGACAATTTTCACAAATCTGAATGATGAAGAAGAAGAAACCCATGCTAAGCACCCATCTACACGACTTTCAGTCACTGCTGTTAGTAATTTGGAAGAATAATCAGGTCCCATGCTTATAAACTTTAAAAGTGTGAACCTTTAAAGGCCTTACTAAAGAAAAATCCATAAAAATCAGGCAGATGAATTTAAAGTTTTAAAAGCACAAGCCCAGGATATCTGTCTTTGACCATCTATAAGATTTTATCAGCTCAGTTTCTCCATCAAATAGCTTAATTTTCAAAATGTTCACATCTATTTCACTTGCAATACTTTCATGATCACCTGCATTAAGATATAAGAACAAGAACCCAGAGTTCCGTAAGTGACAATTCTCAGTTAGATTTTTAGATTCCTCCAAGGTTTAAAAAGCATCAACTCAAATGTTATGATCATAAAGTTAACAACTTAACTTGACCTGTTCGCAGTACTTTGATAAATGTGACAGAGATAAGCTGAGATTACAGATACAACTAAGCTTGGATATAAAAGCACATAACATTTACCACTAGGGTTCCTGTCCTGGACGGAGGAGCTGGCCGAGGCCGGCACCTGTGCCCAGGACAGGCGTACACTACAACAGCTTTTTCTGAACATGCACGTAAAACCATATGACATGACATGACCACTAGGGTATACCGTATATCTTCGCCTATAAGTTGAATTTTTTTCACCCAAAAATTATTTTATGACTTGGGGGGTCGACTTATAAGAAGGTAAAAAAAATATTACTGTTTTGGGGATTATTTTACAAGTTTTATTGTTGAAGTATGCCCTGTATTTATACTCAAATATGTTAATTTGACACATTTACTTTTTATAACCATTTGTTTTTTTGGCTTTAGAACGGTTTTGGTTATGCAAAAAGGCGTGCGATCTCGCTCACATGCCAAGACAACAGTCCACTTAGTTAAAATAACAGTCATCACTAATAGCTAAAATATAAACAATACTAACTACCTGTTGCCTGAGTTTATTTTGAAATCTGCTCACTGTCATTAATGGTTGTTCAAACAATGTCTTGTCGGTGATTAACGTCATGAATATTACTGAGCCTTCCCTTAAAATAACTTAAGACTGATCTCTGCAGTTCACTAGACCAATAGGGACACACATCATTTGGTACAAAAACCAGTGTACTTTCCAGAGTTATCCTCCTTACATGTATTAATATGGCGGCAAAACATGTGATTAACCGATGATACATGTACTTGCAGTTTTATCGTAGTGATCTGTTGTCAGTGTTTATAAATAAAGTTGTTGTCTGTGCACAAAACCATGCTGTACAGTGCCATATGGTAACAGTCAAACAGCTTTCATTATCTACTAAGGGAATATTTCATTTTGATGCTATGTAGTTTGATTGGAATATTGCAATGTACAAAACGTGAAAACCGAAGTTTGTAAAATAATTTTCTTTTCTTCAAATATTGTACATTATTGTTCTCATAAGAAATACTTCAATATTTATAAGTTGTTTTTCATGGGTCGACTTATAAACGGGTCAATAAAAAAATAAGTTTTCAGGGCTTGAAATTAGGGACTCGACTTATAGCCGAGATCGACTTATAGGTGAAGATATACGGTACTACATGCTGATATTAATGTGTCATACATCTATTAAAATGTCTATAGACCACGCAGGTGATTATTGTTACCTTAATTAATTGTATTAGTTATAAAATCTAAATAGAAATCCTATTATTTTGTTATTTATTTTCTTATATCATAATATGGTTCATATTTCACAGTATTAATTAGCCAAATGCTTTAAATGGACATACCCCAGTTTTTAAACACTAAGGCATATTTTTACTATTAGAGCCGTTTTTGATAACTGAAATCATATTTTACTTAGATTTTATTGTTTAGATTACCCATTTCCGTACATTCGAAGTGTTTTTGATCATCTTAGTGTTTTTAATATCACAAAATGCATTTCTCATATTTTTAAAAACGCACATGCGTCTGAGAAGTAACAGCTGTGAAATCCAGTTTTAATCTATTTTTAGAGGTTATTTCACCATTTCAAAGTCACAGACTCATGTTTCACTCAATTGTAACTTTATCCAAATGTGTTACAGGTTTGTAGATTAACTAAACTTAGTGTTAATTTTCACGGGTTGAAACTAGGGTATGTCCCTTTAAAAGGCCACTTTTGGATGTATCAACAAGTGATTGCTGATAACAGGTTTCACTATATATGTTGTTTTTGTTTGGAGGTTTTTCTTTGGGGGGGGGGTGGGGTTGGTTTTTTGGGGGTCAACAGATTTTATTTCCATCAAAACCTGGGTAAAACATGTCAACATGGCACACACTCCGGGATAATGCTTTGTATGGCTGTGTGCTGCCTTGAAGTGGGAATTCTAACCTGATGCTCTAATCTGCTCAGTCTGTTTAGACTGGCACAGCGTGGCGTAAGAAGATGGAGCCAAAGCCGATATGACAACAAACACCACAATGACATCCAAATATTATTGTCTCACCGCAAGACTTTATAAAGCAGCAGAGATGTAAACAACATCTATATAATATGTCAGCCGCCACAAGACTTTATAAAGCAGTTGTGAAACATTTATTCATTCATTCATTCATTCATTATAAAACAACAGAGATATAAACAACATTCAAATATTAAGTCTTATCCACAAGACTAAAGAAGATCTTTAACACATGTAGGTGTTGTGTAAAAATATTTATAATGTACTGAGTACAACTCATTGTTAAAAATCATTTTAAGTTATTTCTGTGTTTATATTCAATTAAGGTTCAAGCATGCTGTCCTGGCACACACCTGAACTGTCTGTCCTGGACAACGAGTCAGTAAGAAAGAAATCTGTGTTAACAATAGTAGTTAACAATATATATATATATATATACACCAGTAACTCATGACTGAATTTTGTTAAATGTATATCCTCCTGTTGTAAGTTTTTGTATGGTTGTTTGAAATATGCTGATGTTATTTTATGGAAACTATTCCCAGTATGGAATGATTAAATCCATGTCAATCCTTTTCTGTATGAACAATGTCCGTCACATTTTTATTTATATATTTATTTTCATGCTTTTATCCAGTTACAGTTCAAATATGTTGTAGGTGGCACACACCTCGGCTATCTGGGCTGTCTGTCCAGGACAGTGGGCTAGTGGCTAGCCAGTGTTTCTGCCAGAAAGAAATTTTTGGGTATGGTGCTATGGAATTTTAGGTAACCACAGTCAACAGAGGGTAATGGGAGCCTCCCTCAGAAAGAAAATGGGTTAAGTTTAGGGTTGGGGTTAAGAAAATCATACAGTAATGATAAGAGTAATTATAACTTAAAAAAAAAAAATATTCTGCAAAATATTTGCCATACCCGTTTTACCCTCTAGCAGAAACCCTGCTTTAAATAGTGGCTAGTGAGAGAGAAGTCGGTGTCATGGCCGTATACCTACCCATTGACTTTAAACGCACTCTGGGTGGAATACGAACTCAGTACCTACCAGCTTGTCTGATGGCTTGACCACCACACCATCGAGGCCGGTGTCAATCACAAGACAGCACATACAGTATTACCTATAAGCTACATGTTTGAATACACTGACCTCTCCGTTTGACTTCAGCCGTCCCACTAACAAAGGTCACCCGTGAGGCCATGCTGATGGTTTTTCGCTTAGTCACAGGATCTTATGCCTCAGGCTCGTCATCTATAATCATGTACCACATCTGAAAAACACAACATCCAGTTAAAATAATGTCAGGTAAAATCTCACAGTGTCACATGACAAAAGCCAAAAGTGAAGGAAAGGAAAGGAATATATAACAACATTCAACACACTTTAAAATACACCTATTTGGTGTCTACCACATATGGCAATAACCACAATTAATCTGGATAGTGGGAGGTGTAATATACACTGCCAACAGATATACATACGTGATTCATGTACATGTACAGTACAAATTAATCTTTTAAATGTAGTTTTTATATATTTATTTTTTTATAGACGGAACAACAGATACCACAGCCATGGGACACTAGCTAGGATGGGGGATGGGGAATGGGTCCATTGAAGTTGATGAATCCTATGATCCCTTGGTACTTTTCAGTAGGAATAGCCCATAGGCTCTGTCTGTCTGTCTGTCTCTCTCTTTCAATTTCTCGCTTCCTACCCCCCCCCCCCCCCATCCGTCTTTCTCTCTATCTCTCTTAAGTGTCAAAATAACCATATTAGACACCATATAGCCAGTTTAAAATATGAAAATATTCTTTCATCTTATTTATTATGAGAGGAAAAACAACTAAATATATTGTAATACTTTTGATATTCTTTGTTAAATTATGAATAGTAAAAAAAAGTTTGTTTGTTTTATTTAACGACGCCGCTAGAGCACATTGATTTTTTATCTTATCATCGGCTATTGGACGTCAAACATATGGTCATTCTGACACTGTTTTTTTTAGAGGAAACCCGCTGTCGCCACATAGGCTACTCTTTTTACGACAGGCAGCAAGGGATCTTTTATTTGCGCTTCCCACAGGCAGGATAGCACAAACCATGGCCTTTGTTGAACCAGTTATGGATCACTGGTCGGTGCAAGTGGTTTACACCTACCCATTGAGCCTTGCGGAGCACTCACTCAGGGTTTGGAGTCGGTATCTGGATTAAAAATCCCATGCCTCGACTGGGATCCGAACCCAGTACCTACTAGCCTGTAGACCGATGGCCTGCCACGACGCCACCGAGGCTGGTAAATTATGAATAGAGGATAATTTCTTCTGCCATGTGTCCTTGGTATGGTATCAAATATTTTATATGCTAATACATGTACCAACGTTCACCTATAATTCATAATTGCCTGAAGGCGTAATAAACAGATAGATTTAATACAGTGTGTATGCCATGTCCTGTCATACGAAGTCAAACATTTTGAGTGCTAATTACATGTCATAACATTAACATTTAACCTGTAACTCTTACCAGGTAGTCAAACAGATCAGTATCAGGACAGCTTTCCCAAAGTGTAATAAACAGATATCATGTAATATACTGTGTATGCCATGTCCTGTCATATGACAATTGTTAATATATACCGATGATCAAAAGAAAGCATACCGAAACATTTTTATGGGAAATCTACACATTATAACTCTACTGCTGTTTGTGAACTGTAAGGTACATATTTGATGGCAATTATTGTGTATTCAGTTTTCTTATATCGCCAAATGATTATACTTTCAAAATACAACGCTTGCACCAACTTGTGTTTTGTGTTGTTTTTACCTTTTCTAAAAACTGATCAATCTACTTTCTTTTGATCGTTAGTATATACATTTTAAGTGGCTATCCAGAGGCTCAAAAACTTAGTGGTACATGAGCATGTAAAAAGAGTTCCGCTCTGCTCAAGTGTTAATTACATGTCATAACAGTCACCTTTAGGTAAGCAGATCATTATTAGGGGTAAGGCAGCGTCTTTGTCCTTTTTACAAGCCATTAAATACACACTCGCCTATATCTGTCTACTTGTAGACAAACAATAGCTTCTTTATACTGTGAAAAGTGCAGGTCTGCAGAATGAGCAGAGCAAACAACAAGTGAAATGAATACACTGTCATGCAAAGTACGAAAGGACAAGTCTTCTTGATATCGACAGAGCTGCTATTTACAAACATGATTTTCTATTGACATATACATATATTCATGTTTAACCACATATTGTTGCTACAAAAGGGAGAGAGACATTTATATGTTATTAATGGGACTGAAATGACCTTGTTCAACTCTGCACTCGGTGGTATGCAGTAAAGATTGAACATGTTAGCACCTGTGTGCAGATGAATGTATCTTGCAAATATCTTAATTCAATTGCACAATGTAATTCTCAAAACATATGCTAAAATGTGCAATTATTATTACATTTAAAAAGATATACACACCGATTCATATTTACAGTCAAATATGTATTAGGCAGTGAAATAAAGGGAGTTTTAGCTACTCAATAGCCTATAGATCAGTTTGCACTATATATTTTACATTATTTTGTACACTACTAAGTTACCTTAAGTGGCATTCTCATGTTAAAATGTTTGTTGAAATGACTTGACTCAAATCATATTATGTGGAAAAATTCTGTTACTTCAAACTAAGCTCATCAGTTTAACCATATTTTGCAGAAATTTTATAACAGCATGTATATATTTCCATTGAAATAAAAACTTTAATGCATAGACAATACTGACTAATGTTATGTAATAAAACTATTTTATCTCGCCTTCATGTAAAATTCTTTAATCTCATTGGTTGTTTGCCGTTGGACAAATCCCTTATACCCCTGTGGGCGGAGCCAAATTCTCTTATACCCCATATGTAATTTCAACAGTTTCCAGCCACTGCAGTTAATGCTAAAGCAATAATTAGATTATAAATAATATTGATAATCAATCAAGTATACATAATTAATTTTATTTTTACTATAAAATACACTATTTCAATACTTTTAAAAGCTGCAATGTTGAACTCGGCCACCTAATTATGGTCATGGTGTTACTGTATTAATGAGCGATTCTTGGTTTTTATTTTTAATATTTTAATTTTTTTACTACATAGCTTGAACTCTTTTACTACATACATTTCTGATAAAAACATTTATTTTTATTTTTTATTAATATCTGTTTCAGACAATTTCATATTACAAACATTTGAAGTTAAAAACTCGTTTATCGATGGAACTATCTTTCGTCACTGGCAAGTGGTTCCGTTCGCGTCCGTGTGATACAGCTCCGTTAATAAATTATTAACAATTATTGTCTGGCGTTATTTTGATTATTTGGCTATATGGTTCAACATGTCGGCAAGATAAATTCGTTGTAGAAGCATCTCTCGGGGTATATGGCTTTTTATGTACCCTCTGTGTGCTCTTTTACCACCTCACCTTCGGCCCATAAAGAGTCATAAAAGAGGGTACATAAAAAGCCATATACCCCTTGTGATGCTTCTACAACTTATAATGGACCACATTGTGTGCAATATCAGTTTTATGGTCCACAAAAGTCTTAACATTTGGATAATATATACAATGTACATGTATTTGTAAACAAAACAAAAAATGCAAAGGCACAGCTTGAACTCTTGATGGGTATATTTTAATGTGATTTGATTAGCTGAGAGCTTGCAATTTGTAGTAAGGAATGGAACATGTTCTAATTGCTATGATGTCATCACGACTTGTAGTACTTACAGAAGTCATTACGATTTCTGGGTTCAAACATTACCATTTACAGCCACTACAAAAACTGTAATGTGAAAACACCACTTTATGAAGACAGTTGTTCTCTTAGGATAGGTGTCTGGTTAACAGAGGTGGCTGCTTGCACATGTAAACTTTCTTTCAGGTTTAACTAATATAAAGCTTGAGGCCTTATGTTATATATGAACATATATTACAGCATACTTCAGTTTACATAAATTATTAATTTCTTGATTGTTAAAAAAGCTTTTCTGCCAGTACTCTCTACCATTTTTGAAGGCAGAGATGAATAGAAAGCAAGTTTTATATATGAGCATATATCATACATTACTGAATCTGCTAAAATATTAAATTTTTTCCTTTTAAAAAAATACTATTTTGACCATTTACTAGCAAGGCGAAGAAAAAACAAGTAGAACCTGTAAACATGCAGTTGTCATTATCTGTAAAATCTTGCCAAACAGGTCTGTCTTCTCTGCATGGCAGAACGTGTACTCTTTAAGATATGCCAATTACACCCAACCCACACAATCTTGTAAAGCAACCTAGCTTATAATGTACCTGTAGCTGGGTGTTTGATATTTTGTGACTAAAATATTTATATTAATAGCTATTAAACAGATAACATCACATTCGTGTAATGAAATATTTTATCATAATAATATTACCTAATTTCATGCTTGCATCCATTTCAAGTTCAAGCATGCTGTCCTGTGGAAATTGCACACAATGTTGATAATGGCATAGGCGTAAGAACCAGTGGGGCCAGGGGCAACTGCCACCCACAATTCTGAAGATAATGCCCTGCCTCCCCAGTTAAAAATCAAATTAATATACAGCTGACCCAAACCCCAGTTGCAGCCATCTCCCAAAACCCATGGAAGGGGTAGTGTGAGAGGATGGAGCTTGGTGGTAGAGCTTTCATCTGAGGTCATAGAATCAACTGTCCCATGATTGGTACATCAACTGTCCCATGATTGGTACATCAACAGCCATTATATGTACTGTCTTATCTGTGCATATAAAAGATCCTTTGCTGCTTTCTGGTAGCAGTAGCTTTAATAAGCACACTATCCTAGGCGATTTATTGATTTATTCGTATAGAACAAGGGAACAAGGGTTAAACATTTGTTGAGAGAGGGACAGATACAGAGACACACACAGAGAGATAGAGGGGGGCAGAGGGAGGGAGAGAGGAGAGAGAGATGAAGAGCGAGAGAGGGAGAGAGAGAGAAGAGAGAGGAAGGGAGGGAGGGTGAGACAGAGAGAAAAAAGAGAGAGAGAGAGAAAAAAGAGAGAGAGAGAGAGAGAGAGAGAGAGAGAGAGAGAGAGAGAGAGAGAGAGAGAGAGAGAGAGAGAGAGAGAGAGAGAGAGAGAAAGAGAGAGACAGGGTGAGGGTATGGAGAAACAGAAGGGAGTAGGGAGAGAATATATATTCATATACCGGGTAATCCATACTGATTTGTCACAGAATATTTAAGAACATGTACGGTACAAAAAAAAATCTCACAACACAATTATATTTAATATTACGAATGAGCAGAATCTCTGAACTGGATGAAAAGCATAAAAACACACTGAACTATCAAACAGTGGGTCGTGAGAAAAAGGCCGAAACTACATTCACATTCTGTAGTCTTTCTTTGCGTGACAATGGCCAAGACCGTGGCAACAAATGGTGTAGAAAATGACATAATTGAAGGTGAAAACAGACCAGTGATTATCATTAACTAGAGCTGAACACCAAACTCAAGATTGCTATCAGTGTTAGCAGGCTAAAAATAAATGGTTTGCACTGAAAGTGACATTAATCACTATAGATAAATGGATAAACACTTCTAATGTGTTTTGGTTATTTGACATTCAACAGTCACTTAGTTTTAAAAGATCTTCTAAGAGAAGGCTGCCAAAAGTCACAAAAATTTGTATGAAAAGTAAGTGTGTGTGTGTGTGTGTGCGCACCTCTCCTCTCCCATCTCTTTTTCTCTATGTCCATCAATTCATCCATCACCTCTCCTTCTCTCTCTATCTCTCCATGGGCCAATGCAGATAGATAGCAGATGTATGTGTGCCATAAAATAACATATGGGTGTAGTAAGGCAATAATCAAATATAGATAAAAGTGGCTAACTTTACACTGATCTACATGCACTTTACTTTTCTATGAAAAGTATCAAAGATCCACAATATTAATTTAGATTTTTCAGTTGTGGTTTGGAGGGGGGGGGGGGGGTTTGAGGGGGTTTTGGGGGACAGGGGTTCTTGCTGGTCTTTCTTTTCTTTTTGCTTTTTTTTTTATTTTGTTATTGTTGCAATCAGAACATGATTTGTTATCATATTTGTTGTCCTGAACAAGTCATCATAATATTCTACTATTGTACATATCATCTATAACATGCCATTGCTACATATTACATACATATATATTATTATCATGAACAGTCCACTATGCTTTACTATCAACAGTTTCATGTTTCATATTTGACATTACTGCCGGCAGGGTTTAACAGACCATCATGAAGGTCTACTGCCATGTTTGTGGCTCAACAGCTAGGCTTTCAAAATAATTATATTAATTATATTTGTCATCCTGAACAGATCACCATGATGTTCCAAATTACATGAATGTCTGATATTTAGAACAGGCCATCCTATTTAATTGCTGTGTGTGTTGTAAGAACAGTGTGCTTACTGTAATGTTTGTTCTGAACACATCATGCAGTATGACTGTTATTTTACAGATTTATCTTGTATATATTTTCAATTTATTGTCAAAATTTTGCTTTAAGACCATGTACCTTTTGTGTATCCCATCTCTTCTGTTATCTTATGTTATGTTGTGCAACATCTTATCCTAAACAGGATAGCCATCTTTAAGTTATGATGTTATATCTGTCCTAAAAAGCCATTACCATGTTCCAGCTATTATCATGTTTGTTATCTTAAACAGGTCATCAAGATATTCCGTGAACATGTATTATCCTGAAATAAAAATCATGTTCTACTAGCAGCTAGTTTATTCTGAACAGACATTAAATGTAAGTTACAATAACATATTTGTCCTGAAAAACCATTATAATGTGCTGTTCCAGTGTTTGTTATCCCGAACAGGTCATCATCATGTTCTGTTGTCATGTTTGTTATCTCCAGAAAAGGTCGTCATCATGTTCTGTTGTCATGTTTGTTAGCACCAGAAAAGGTCATCATCATGTTCTGTTGTCATGTTTGTTAGCTCCAGAAAAGGTCATCATCATGTTCTGTTGTCTTGTTTGTTAGCTCCAGAAAAGGTCATCATCATGTTCTGTTGTCATGTTTGTTAGCACCAGAAAAGGTCATCATCATGTTCTGTTGTCTTGTTTGTTAGCTCAAGAAAAAGGCATCACCATGTTCTTGTTCGTCTTGAACAGCCCATCATCTACTTCCATAGGAACATGACATATCACTGAATAATAATATTTTCATGTCAGCTTTTCTAAATATAATTTCATTGTATGCTGCTGTTAAGTTTGTTCTCAACAGGCCAATGTCCTGTTCTGGAGTCATGTTTGTTTCCCGTAAACAGATCACTGTGGTGTTCTGTCATGTCAGCTGTCTATCACGATTCCATACTGTCATGTTTCTACTTGAGAAGTGCAGGCTCTCATTCTTTATTATATAAAATCTAATAGTCTATTACAGTAAAGTACTCTTATAACGAACCAAAAGGGACCATGCTAGTTAGTTTGTTATATCAGTAGTGATTGTACACATTTGCATAAGTTGGTTATTAATGTATAGGCCGGCCAGGGAGATAAAACAGGACTTTATGATCAGTTCGTTCTATACAGGTTCGTTGTAAGTGTACTTTACTGTACTTCTTTTCCTTTATCTCCCTACTCACTGCTAGCTTTTGAGTAAATGTTTTCTATAAAAATAATATAACATATGGGCAAGATCCAGGTTAATTGGTGGATCACTCTCTTGGATTATAGGATTGAACCTCCTCAATGGACCCATTAGATGTTTTCTCAATCCAGCCAGTGTCACATGAATGGTATAACAAAGCATATGACATATACTGCCCTGTCTGTTGGAAGGTGCATATAAAATATCCTTTTCTGCTAAAGGAAAACAATAGTAGTTTCTTCTGAAGTTTAGGTGTCAAGAGATATCAAATTATTGATATCCAATAGCTGATGATTAATTAATCAATGTGATCTAGTGATGTCATTGACCTAAAGAAACTTTTAACTTTATAATCAGACTCATGGTGGGTGATGTCTTATATGTCAATATGCCATTTACAACAGCTTATACAGGTCGTGTTTACAAATAATTTACATCAATATGACATATATACAATAACATGTAGTCGTATTATCCACCAACGAATGGCTTACTGGACAGCCTGTTTACCTGAGAACAGTGTCAAATTCCACAGCATAAACAAATGAACACATCAAAGTCTTTGTACTGCCCAGGCAATTTTTTACCTGTCAGTTGTAACTGATAGTTTGGTGAGACTTTCAAACACAAAGAAAGTACTATCAGTTAGTTCAGAATGCCAGAACCTAGTCATTACTTTTTGAATGTTTTTTTCCCACTTCAAAAAGACTCTGGTTGCTGATGTATCTACCTCAGGTATCAACCGGTAACACATAAAGGTAATCTCAGGGATATCTTCCCAGTTGGCATTTCAATCATGTTAAATACAATATATTATTTTTACAAGAATCCCTTCTTGAAGATTCTGAAACTTATTTCCACGCTGTTGGTCCAGACCTTCTTATTGTTCAACAAAGGGATCCACTTGCAAGAGGTTTACTACCAGGATGAGAATAACGTTACATCCACACAGTGGCTTAAACTCTTCCCCCCATTGCAATTATAGACAAATCCAGAATATCTATGGGTACATTAAAATGTCATAAAAGTTCAAGAATTACAAAAGACGAAACTGGATCCCCATAATATTGTTTAGTTGGCAGCATTAGGACACATTATCTACCTGGTAATTACAGAAAAAAAGAAAAGGAAAAAAGGAAGCAGAAGAATCTTGTTGCCACTACATACACATGAAGGCTCTAACTATTGTTATTCAGTTGTCACTAATGTTAAAGTTAAAAAGTTTGTTTTGTTTAATGACACCACTATATAGGCCTCTAAGAATTGAATATTTTCATAAACCATTTATGAGTTACAGAAAAACAAATTCAGGTAACCCATTTCGTTTTTACACAACTCATCATGATCAGGTAAATGATGTCATAAATTCAATGCGTGAATGAAAAATGGGTTATGCAAACTACTTATGCAAGCAATGCTCGAACGAAACTATCGGTCTCAGAATTTTCAGAAACCTTCACTAGAGCATATTGATTAATTAATCATTGACTACCAGTGTTTCTGCCAGAAAGAAATTTTGGGGTACGGCACTATGGAATTGAATACAACCACAGTCAACAGGGAGTATGGGAGGCCTCCCCCAGAAAGAAAATGGGTTAAGTTTAGGGTTAGGGTTAGGGTTAAGAAAATCATACATTAATGATAAGAGTAATTAATTTTATCAAAAGGTAACTCTTTTTTTTTAATCTGCCAAAAAATCTGGGTATGGCGCCATACCCATTTTACCCTCTGGCAGAAAACCTGACTACTGGATATCAAACATTTGGTCATTCTTACAGGTGGTCTTCACAGGAAACATGCTACATTTTTCCATTAGCAGCAAAGAATCTTTTATTTGCCCTTAAAATTCCATACAGGATAGCATTTACCACAACATTTGATATATGAGTCATGGGGCACTTTCTGTGATGGGGGAAAACCCAATTGGCCCATTCATGAGGTTTGCTCCTATGGTGTAAGCACCTCCGATGATCACTTGATTTAACCATCCTGCCTTTTATCAGTAAGAAATTGGGGGTTTTATATGCATCTGCCAACAGACAGAAATAAACCATTGACATCTTGCATCTAATTTAGAAACTGTTCATTATCCATTATTGAATAACACTTGCACATATTTTTAAAAAGTAAAGATCTAACTGGGTAAATTTAACCCTTACATAGCGTGACAGCATACTGCTTTCTATCAATTTAATTATACAATGTATATTAGATTGATGTTTCGAAAAGGCTTAGTCCATGATGTTATTCAAAAAGGTTAAAGTATGTAATGCAAAGATTAGACAAAAGAAAACAAGTTATGCCACACTCACATCAAATATCAGCTACACAACCATACATGTACATGTAGTTTTAACATGTCTAAATACTGTATATATTTATAGGTTTATCTTGTCATCTATTTTGCTAAGATCCACAAACACTGACTGCAGGGTATATATAATTCCACATCAATATACCACACCTTAGAAAAGTTGACTTAAGTCGAGAAGCAAACCTATAATACAGTAACATAATCCATGATTTGTGATAAACAAATGTTTACCTATAGATCTCCAGATTGAAAAGTTCACCAGTTAATCCAAGTACAAGTAAACACAAGTGATGACATACTGGTATAGCATAGCCGGCATGAATACAACATCCACCTGACTCCAGACATGGTGTCCACCATGGAATCACCTAACACAAGTGATAAGATGTTTATTGATACTTGACCAAGATCCCCATCTGACTGACCGGAGCTGGGCTCAGTGGCAGTCAGGTATGAAATGACCTCAGACAATTAAGGCCACACACCTGGAGTCATGCATGAGTAATTAACACCACTGTTGACCTGAGGACAGCCACAGTTAGATTGATCACACATACTTGGAGCACAATCAATCCACTCAACTTATTACCATATCCAATGACATTAATTCAGAGGAATGACCTTTTATGTGAATACATCTCTCAAAGCCGCTGTTTCTTACTACACATTTCTAAAAGCTGTTGTTTTCCCAATAAACATCTCCTACAGCTGTAGTTGTTTACTATACACGTTTTAAAGCTTAATAGGTTGGTATGTTTTTTTACTATATATATATATATATATATATATGTCTTAAAGCTGTACTTTCTTACTATATCCATATCTTTTAAAGCTTCAGTTTTCAAATAAACAACTTTTAAAGCTTCCGTTTTTAATTAAACATCTCTAAAGCTGTACTTTCTTACTACACATCTCTTAAAGCCATAGTTTCTTCTATACAGCTCTTTAAAACTAGTTTCTTACCACAAATTTCTTAAAGGGACAGACCCTAGTTTCAACCCATAAAAATTAACACTACATTTATTTAATCTACAAACCTGTAACACATTTGGATAAAGTTTCAATTGAGTAAAACATGAATCTGTTACTTTGAAATGGTGAAATACCCTCTAAAAATAGACTAAAACTTGACTCCATAACTGTTACTTCTCACACATGTGCATTTTTTAAAATATGAGAAATGCATTTTATGATATTAAAAACACTTTGAATGTATGGAAATGGATAATCTAAACAATAAAATCTTAAAGCTGCAGTTTTCCAACAAACATCTTCTAAAGCTTAAGTCCTATACCGAGTCAGGGCTCTGATCTAAATATTCTTATCAGAGATCAGACTCGGGATGGGAGTGCTCCAAACCCTAGTGGTATATGAACACGTAAAACTAGTTACCTGCCTACCTACCTAGATCTAAAGCTTTAGTTTTTATTACATTATTTCAAAATTGCTGTTTCTTACTATACATCTGACAAATGGAGCTAAACACAAAATTTAACATTGAGCTAAATGCAAAAGTTGATGCCATCTTCACTGCCTCCACCGTCAGATTTTAAAAAATATTTGGAATTTCTCACTTGGAATTATCATCTGGAGAGCAATGGATTGCTGTCCTACTATTTTCAAATGGTCAGTCCTGTATCTTAAAGCTGAAGTTTGCAATCTGTAAAAGCTAGTTTCCAATAATTATCTCTTAAAGCTGCAGTTACCCAGTAAGCATGTCTTAGAGCTGAAGTTTCCCACTATCATATCTCAAAGCTGCAGTTTTCCATTAAACATGACTCAAAGCTACAGTTTTCCACTAAACATGACTCAAAGCTGCAGTTTTCCACTAAACATAACTCAAAGCTATAGACTAATAATGGGTAATACAGTTTTCCACTAAAACTAAATACACAACCACCTATATATTTAAAGAATACTCAACAAGCTACGAGGCAATATACCGTTCAGGTTCATGAGTAAATTGATGTTGTCCTTCCCGACCCTTTGGTATTGCCAAGTAGTGAGTTGGGTATTCTTTAAATATATAGGTGGTTATGTATTCAGTTTGGTCATATTTAGTGGAAAACTGTATTACCCATTATCAATCTTTATCATTTTATGGAAGATTTTCAAATGATACTGTTATTAGAAACAAGTTTGCTGGTTGAGAACAAGAGACAGCGTTGTGTCATAGCTGTGATGTACATATCACTGATGACTTAAGTTAGTGGTTGACATGGATAAAAAAATAGGTATGGTTGTTTGTTGTTGCTTAACAGTTGTGACGTCAAAGCTTATAGTGAAGCACTGATTATGATGTCAAAACGTATCTAGGAGTTAGGGCGGGAGGGTAATTTTCTTTCCCTAGAGAAAGATCATTTATTTTTCTTTCCCTACTTCTCTCAGCCAATATGGGTAATAAAAAAAAAATAATAATAATAATAATAAATAATAAATAATATATATATATTGTGTAGCTCACATTGTCAAGCAAATTTTAACACAAGATGTGCTATTAATTTCAAGGTCTGATAACTCTAAATTGCTATAAATTTATGCTAATCAGGTTCTTTATCTCACCTTTCAACACATATGCTACCTTGTTTCTGTGGAACAACCACACACTGACAGCTTATACTTCTCCTAACCTTTTGTTCTGTTCTGCTCAAAGTTATCATATGACATCAGAATACAGTCCAAACAGATTCAATTTGACTTGTAGATTACATTCCAGGAATTTAATATGTGACCTACAGTACCATGGCAACAGGTGGTTGAAACAGTAGTATATAGTGTCCTGTCCAGAGGCACATAAAAATATATAAATGTCAAATGCGTGACAACAGTACTGATGAATTTTTAATAACTCTCTGTGATCATGACCCCAAACTACAGATGTGGTTACCAAAAGTGAACAGAAAGACCACACCCATGAAGATAGCAGATAACAGTGATTTATATTTGATAGCAGATATTATCCTGTGATATGACAGAGGTACATCAGGGCACAATATTTCTCGTGAATCAGTGCTCTGGTCATGTGTTGGTTATGCAACTTTATATTCATGTGAACTGCCAACTGGTTACATGGTGTACAATTACACATTTTGAAATTAAAAGTTTCAAACTTCAGAAGAGAACTGGTTCCAATGGAAGTTTGAGGCAACTGAAGTCTGAGGTTTCACAAATAAAATTCATACAATCGAAAAATAGGTTACCTAAATAAAAATCATGTTAACCATCTTCTGATTATCAACATTTTTAAAATATTGTCCCCTATACATATAGGGTCAAGACTAAAACAGGGGTGCAGAAGTGGAAAATATCTCACTAGTCTGCTGAACCAGTACCAATCAAAAGTTACTATATTAATCCACATGAATTTCTACTATAGTCTGGGTAAATAGACATAAGACAGTTAAAGTTAAAGTTTGTTTTGTTTAACAACACCACTAGAGCACACTGATTTATTAATCATCGGCTATTAAATGTCAAATGTTTGGTAATTTTGACATATAATCTTAGAGGAAAACCGCTACATTTTTCCATTAGTAGCAAAGGATCTTTTATATGCACCATCCAATAGACAGGATAGCACATACCACATCCTTTGATTATACCAGTCGTGGTGCACTGGCTGGAACAAGAAATGGCCAATAATCCTACTGATGGGGATCAATCCTAGATCGACCGTGCATCAGGCTTTACCACTGGGCTATATCCCACCTTACACAGAAGAGAGATGATATAGTACATGTTATTTACCACTGGGCTATATCCCACCTTACACAGAAGAGAGATGATATAGTACATGTTATTTACCACTGGGCTATATCCCACCTTACACAGAAGAGAGATGATATAGTACATGTTATTTACCACTGGGCTATATCCCACCTTACACAGAAGAGAGATGATATAGTACATGTTATTTACCACTGGGCTATATCCCACCTTACACAGAAGAGAGATGATATAGTACATGTTATTTCGCCACTGTTCTCAATGGTTTCAGCCAATTCAAAACAACTGCCACATGTGTCAACGGAAAATAAAATATTTACTTTCACAGTCAGTCAGAAAATGAGGTCGTCCATCAGACTGGTGGTTATATTTTTTAACTCGTCTGTCAGAATTTTAATTTGCATTTATTGAGGGGACTAGTACTTTCTTCACCTCTGTAAAACATGATCTTTACTCTATAACCTGAATGACTCATAGAAGTCATCACAACTCACTTCAATTTATTTTGCATGGGTCAAAACTAGCTGAAATTCCTGCCAAACATTTGGCCAGGCAAGCTACAAGTTCCTCCAGAAATAATAAAAACTTGACGGACCAAACATGATCATAAGGTACAAATGCAAAATAATTGCCGGTCCGATGCGATGCAGGCAAAAAGATCTACAAGCCTGTGGTGATGTTGACCAACGAAAAACAGTCGGGACAGTGATATTTCAATCACTGTTTTTGTGTTATTTTCTTTTTCAATCATAATTTCATCATCATCATCTTTTTTTCTTCTTCTTTTTTTGTCCAATATAAAAATGAGAAATATACATAATAAGATATCAACCAACAGATCAGCTAAGTACAAAAGAGTGTGTCAGGATGGCCTAAAAATATACATGATGAAATCTCTCAAAACCAGAATCAGAATTTCTAAAAAAAACTAGACATTTTTCACTGTACTTTTTAAAATATTATATCAAATTCCCCTAAAAACTGGACTTTTGACTTGGTCACTTGGGTGTCTGATTGACAGGGGTTTCACTGTACGTATATAAATTATGGAAGTGGAACAGGATATATGACATTTATTGACATTCCTTCCATCTGCCAATACATCATTTTCCCATCCTCATCCTACCTATTCATCTGTTCAACCATCAACGCATACTAATACCACCCAATACCTGCCATCTATTCACCTCTATCAATTTATTCATCACTTATTGATCTGTCTGTCCATCCGTCCGTCTGTCCATCCATCCATCCATCCAAAAATCTACCCACCCAAACAATACATATTTTGAATGGATGTAATGATATCAGTACATATGTATGCAGTGATAGAAATAATCACAAAATATTACTACTCCACTGAACAAATACATCTAGAAATCTATATGTCTGCCAATATTTTCACTTGTCCAAATAAATGGATTGTTTTATCCAAGTACCAGGATGATGTTTGTGATTGCTCAATTCCTGTCCCGATTCAGGCACCCTTATCAGATGGCGTGTTCGAAACTCTAGTGGTATATGAGCACGTTAAACTTGTTACCTACTTTCCTGTGATTGTTCAAAATGAAACTGCACTGACATTTTTTTACTTCCCCACTGGACAACCACCAAGGCATATTTTGCTTGTCCGAATAGATTTTCACTTGTCAGGACTAACAGACAAGTGCTTATTTCGAACACTGTGTATGGTGTATTGAACTGTTACTGTTATGAGTTTCAGTAAGTGAAAAATTGATATTTGTTCAAGACCAACATATATAATTCAAGATCCAATTTATCATCTAAGAATGGTGTTTTAAGAACCATGCAGACAGACAACCCATATATTGCAATCCATTGACGTCAACTGACAGCTTACATTATTATGCCCCAGTGTCCCAAATGAGTAATAACTGATAAATATAACACTGTGATGACATTTTATACTGACATGATTTCTTGCACAAGGAATTGTGTCTAAAGGCATTGCAAGTCTCAATCTTTTGAACTTTTCAATTAACAGATTGTTTTTTTACCTTGGGCTCTGTAAAACATATAGCCTTGATGATAATTTAGATATTCTGTTGCAGTACATTGTTCTATGTATGACCCCAAATAAAATGTAACTGAAAATACAAAATCAATATGTTGATCTCAACAACACCACCACAAGCTGCATGGTTCAGTGAACATTTCGTATGGGGCTATATATGCTCATGTTAGAACTGTTATTAGACTACATTCTTGTCACAGCTGTGACATTTATTAAAATATGCTATGGTACAGCACCAACCACTACACAACTTGAATTTGCAACAGTCTTTTCTTCTTTTTAAAAAAAATCTTTTGTCCAGAAAAAATGGAATGTCTGTTTAATAAAACATCAACATACTTTTGAACTGACTATTTGGTATCTAATAAATAGTTATTGCAATACTAAATTGGTCTTGGGTGTGAAAAACAAAATTGGCTGCACCAAACAACCAATGATCTTTTATATGTGCTTTTTTGCAGACAAAATAATATTTAATATAATAATAATATATCATCAATAGAGCACTGGTTGGAATGAGAAAAACCCAGAGGGGAAATTAATCCAATGACCCA
Source organism: Gigantopelta aegis (assembly GCF_016097555.1). NCBI lineage: Eukaryota > Metazoa > Mollusca > Gastropoda > Neomphalida > Peltospiridae > Gigantopelta > Gigantopelta aegis. The sequence continues at coordinate 81,798,135 of NC_054704.1, read as the reverse complement.
CTTCTCCTAGAGAAAGCCACACCCCCCCTCCCGCACTATTAGGCATAACATATAACTGAACCTGAAATGGTACATAAGTTGATGCCTAATTGCTGATGTGCTTAATTCCATTAGAAAACTGTTTAAGCAAGCCTGTTATGGGCAAAACTTTTGACCTCAGTGTCAAAATGACCTATTGTATTACATTCAATAGCCGATGATTAATAAATCAATGTACTTTAGTGGAATGAATGAATGAATGTTTAACACCACCCCAGGACGAAAGATACATTGGTGTCAGACAATGGTGCTCTAGTGGTGTTGTTGAACAAAACAAACTTAACTTAACTGCATGACCTCAGTAAACAGTTCTAAGACCAACAACATTACAACCAAGCATGTAAATATGTAGTTACACGATGCAACTGAAAAATAAGAGATTTAATACACATGTATGAAACCTTACACAGGCCTGAACTCAAAACTGCAAAAAAAGTTAACATAATTGCCTTGACATTACAGATGTGGGACAATTATTAATTAATAAACTAAAACAAATTTATTTCTATTTTATGTCCCGAGTGAAATAATTTTTATGTGGGATATAAATTTGATAATAACTAGAAAAAATATATATATATAAAAAAGTGAACATAAAATTCCATGCAAAACTAAGCAGTGCCCTATGACAAACCTGTTGCAAAAATGTATTAGATTTGCAACTGCGTGTTTTTTATCGATGTCAGGCAATTACTTTGTTATTATCTGTACTAAATTGCCATCACAAGATGATCAGTATTGAGTGCTGCTGCAGTATAAATGTGATTGCTTGTCATATATATATTTAAAAAAAATGCTCAGTTCTTCCTACAGGTTTTATCTCATTAGGCCACAAATGATATACTTCTCCAAACGATAGTTCATTAGGCACAAGCGAAATTACACATAGCCTTATTGATCTTACAGCAGTCAGCACTGGCATAGGAAGCGGGGGGGGGGGGGGGGGGGGGGATGATGATTTTTTTTATATATTTATACATGTATTTATATATATGTGTGTGTCCCCCCACCACCACCACACACACACACTTTTTGGCACCTCCCTACACCCGTGGTCTGTACACTATTATCTTAATTTACTTTCAACTTCATACATTCTCCAACATTTAGGACCAAGATAGAAAATCAAAACTGATGAATCAGTTTTTCTCAAATGGTAAAATAACACAGTAACTGGCCAATCAACAGAAATAAATACAGTGTTATTTTTTATGAACACAAATAATAACAACATTCATCTTATGTGTGAACGGCTTTGCTAATCAGTTTGTGGATGATTATTTTTTGTTCATACCATGGAACATTTTGTTTTCAAAATCCTGATTCGTGATATTTTCATGTCATTTGAATTTTGATTAGGAACTACTGTTTAATGTTTGAAAATTGTGTAGTGATCTCTGAAATTTGTGTAGCAAATCGTACGCAATACTAAACAAAATGTTCCCTGCATACCAGACAATATAACAGACAATATACCAGACAATATACCAGACAATATAACAGACAATATACCAGACAATATACCAGACAATATAACAGACAATATACCAGACAATATACCAGACAATATATAACAGACAATATACCAGACAATATAACAGACAATATACCAGACAATATACCAGACAATATAACAGACAATCCTTAAATAATTAAATTTCCGTTACATTCATTACAACATGTCATCCTATTGTTCCAGACATAGCAACAGGATATTGCTCATTCCTCAATGAACATAAAAATTACGTTGTCAGGGAATGTCATATCTGATGATGTCATTTTATATGGTTAAGTCGTCTTATTGAGCGTTATTGTTTATGGACCAAAAATAATTCAAAATAAAGTATGTAGTTTTATTTAGTGTTATTATTAGCAAGTATGATAAACATTTGATTGTAAGTATTGTCTGTTATTTCTTTCACGTTCATCTGGGTATTAACAATAAAAAATCATCTGCAAACTTATGTGAAAACGGCTTCACTGATTCACATAGTTTGCAGATGATTTTGTATATATATACCCTGATGAATGTAAATGAAGTAACAGACAATCCTTAATTAAATGTAACACCATCTGCAATGGCAGCAAACAAAAGTAATTTGAGCAACAACAAAAATACCTGTCTATATATACATTGTGTGTATATACCGGGTATATATATATATATAATAGCATGGATATATGTTACATTTCTCTTGCATGTTTTACATACCATCAACATGTCCAAGTAAATAATTGCCTAAAGGTCATCTTCTGTACAGTATTTATGAAGTAATAAGACAAACATTCATATGTACTTTCTACATACATGTACTTTAAAATAACCTTCAAAACTGAGTGGTGATTAAAACAATATTGTGAAAATGGCCGCCTCCTCAGAAGTGCAGTTTATGACACAGCACATTGAAAACCTAAGCACACAGTTTGACAAAAGGTGATAATAGGTTTTTTTTCTTTAGACTTGCATGCTAAACCTGCTTGTATACAATAAGCTGTTTCAAGTGGGCACAAGAGATGACATGCTGCATGGATTCGGAAGAAAGGAACATTTACATCCAGTACCTTGTTACTGTTTGTGCTAAAAAGCAAAAAACTGCGCGCACAGTAAGAACTGAGAGTATACACATTGACAAGATATGAATTATATATATACGTACCAGGGCCCTGTTCCATGAAGCGATTATAGCACTAAGATCACCGTATGTGCATAACCACCTTATCTTTTTAATTTAATGGTGATCTTAGTGCAAACATCACCTTATGTGCATAACCACTTTATGCATCTATGGTGATCTTAGTGCAAAGATCACCTTATGTGCATAACCACCTTAGGCATTCAAGGTGATATTAGTGCAAAGATCACATTATGTGCATAACCACCTTATGCATCTAAGGTGATCTTAGTGCAAAGATCACATTATGTGCATAACTAATTTATGCATTTAAGATCATTTTGTGCAACGGGGCCCTGGATTTTAAATTGAACCAGTCAGAGTGATAAATGCTGGGCCCAAAACAAAGTCAGTAAAATTATCTTATGTTGATCACTAAACTGATTCACCACAGATCTTCTGAAGAATTACACCCTAATGACATTAAAACCTAATTACATTACACCCTAATGACATTAAAACCTAATTACATTACACCCTAATGACATTAAAACCTAATTACCGTAAAACAACCCAAAATTACTTTCAAAACCTTTACATTTTATATGGGGACCTAATTAATCATCCCATTTCCAGTTATTAATAAAAAAAAATCATTTCAACTTATTTTCATGCTTATATTCAATTAAGGTTCAAGCACGTCGTCTTGGATACACACCTCAGCTATCTGTCCAGGACAGTGAGTTATTTGTTCATTGTTAGGGTTAGTGAGTGAGAAGAGTGTAGTGATCTAACACCTTACCCACTGAGTCGTTAAAACTCGCGCCAGGTGGAAGCCAGTAGCGGGCTGCGAACCCAGTACCTACCAGTCTTATGTCCGATGGCTTAACCACAACATCACCGAGGCTGGTTATTAATAACAACATTGCACAAAAAACATGTTCTCAAAACCAAAAACCCCAAACCCCATACATAATCAAATAAAAAATACAAGCTATACTTAAGATAGATCTGTCTCGGATCAGGCCCCTGGCTATCCAGTGGCGGGAACCGAGCCAGACATGCTCAAAAGCTTACTGGTACATGAGCACGTTAAATATATCTGCTTCACTCCGCCCAAGATAGTGGGATCTTAATTAATTAGGACCTGCATTAGAACCATTGTATGACCCTACATGCATAGATGCACTGAAACCTGATAGGTAATATTAGCCAGTGTATCAAGTTAGCTCTTGAACTCCTATTGTTCATAACCAAATTGTTAGTGTTTACATCATCTATAGTCCATCCCAGCATTCTATAAATAAGTTCTTGTAAATAATTTCAGTTTGGTTTGAATTAAGAAGAAAACTAAAAGTGTCTTGGAAATAACACAAAATACTATTTTTGTATGCAGTTTACAAATCAATCGGCTCAGAAATAAATAACTTGTAGTACAATTCAATAGCATGAAAAAAGGAGGGAATTATTTAACGATGCACTCAACACATTTTATTTATGGTTATATGGCGTCGGACATATGGTTAAGGACCACACAGATACTGAGGGAGGAAACCCACTGTCGCCGCTTCATGGGCTACTCTTTTCGATTAACAGCAAGGGATCTTTTATATGCATCATCCCACAGACAGGATAGCACATACCACAGCCTTTGATATACCAACTGGTGCACTGGCTGGAGCAAGAGAAATAGCCCAATAGATGAAAAAAGGTGTTTCCTGTGGGTCAGACTTTATACATGTATGTATGTAAAATTCTGGAACTTTTTCACTCAGCATCTCCAAACAATTCAGAACAAGAATACTGCACATGTTCTATCCTAAGTTAGTGCTTGCATCCAAATGACATGACAAAACCAGTAAAATATTGACAAATCAAAACTAAAAACTACAAGACTAAAAATTGAAATCTGTTAAATTATATGAGATATTTAAAGAAATCTGTTACATGATTATAAAATCAATGCAGCAAGAGGCACGGCTTCATTACAGCATCAATTATTATAACTAGATTTGTTTTAAACTTAAGATGATTTGGTGGGGGAAAACAACGAAGTAAAGTTTTAAGACAGATAGCTGCTTACAGATGCAGACATTGGAATACTTTTAATATTTAAACATTTGGAATAAATGATAAATTGTGTATTTCTTTCCCTAATGCACCATTCTTTGATTTCATTTAGATACCACTAGAGCCTGCATAGGCAATTAACAATATATCTGCAGATCTGTTTGTATTTTGCAATTGTAAAAATATATATTGAATGGATGGAGAATAAGACTGCAACTTTAATACATGGCTGATATAAAGTTTCCTTTATTTAACATCACCACTAGAGCGCATTGAGGAAACCTGCTACATTTTTCCATTAGCAGCAAGGGATCTTTCATGTGCACTTTCCCAAAGACAGGAAAGCACATACCATGGCCTTTGACCAGTTGTGGTGCATTGGTTGGAACAACAACAAAAAAATCAGTGGAATGAATCCACCAAGATGGTTTGATCCTGCAAGGCAACCACCTCGGGCGAGCATTCAACCGACTGAGCTAAATTCCACCCCTAGGACAAAAGGTTTCACAATAATCTTCAAATACTTGAACTTTAAAAATTATCACATACCCTTCAACTCTTGCATTACACAAATGTGATCCTTGCTTTATTGGTGTTGTACTTAAAGAAATCCTGACAACATGCAGCCTCCGTCACTGGAATTGAAACAACAAAAAGAATAATGATTTCCTTCACAAATTCAATCAATGCTTCTTGTAAGGATCCATCTAAAGAAATTCTACAGAGCTGCATAAAGACAATATCCTTTTCTCTTGCTATACTGACTGCCAGTCAGGGGACGAATGTTTTCATCTGGTTACGGACAATCTGGTTTCAAGGCTGTATGTAGCTATATAATGTGTATGGCCACAAATATAATCCGGCACGGTTGGCCCCACAAATATATGCTACAATCTATGGTGTTTGATTAATAGGATGAGCACACATGAATAGTTGCCTCAATGGACAACTCTACCTGAGTGATATGTGACGAAAATCTGCTGCTATTAAACAAAGAATGTCTACAAAGAAAATCGGGTCAGAGTGATAATAAGAAGTTCACTCAAGCGTGCAAAAATCATGGTGTAACATAAATGTGTGTGTGTGTGTTTATATAAAGTTAAAGTTTGTTTTGTTTATTGACACCACTAGAGCACATTGATTTATTTATTACTGGCTATTGCATGTCAAACATTTGGTAATGTTGGTAGTCTTAGAAAGGAAACCTGGAATATTTTTCCATTAGCAGCAAGAGATCTTTTATAGAACATACCACATATAGCCTTTGATATATACCAGTCGTGGTGCACAGACTGGAATGAGAAATAGCCCAATGCATGGACCTACCGATTGGGATCGATACCGATTATGTATCATGCAAGCAATTTACCATTGGGCTACATCCTGCCCCGTGTATATATGTATCACCAAGCTACTGGAATATTCAAAGTTAACGTTTGTTTTGTTTAACGACACTACTAGAGCACTGATTTAATAAATCAATGTACTCTAGTGGTGTCGTTAAACAAAACAATTTTTTTTTATCAATCATTGGCTATTGGAATGTCAAAATGTATGTAATTTTGACTGGTCTTCAAAGAAAACCTGCTACATTTTCCCATTAGTTGCAAGCTAGGGATCTATATGCACTTTCTCACAGGCTGGACAGCACAATCCATGGCCTTTGACATACCAGTCGTGGAGCACTGGATTTCAAAAGCAATCAAACATGTGCTTGTAATATATACATACCTATTTCTCGTTCCAGCCAGTGCACCACTACTTGTATATCAAAGGCTGTGGTATGTGCTATCCTGTCTGTGGGATGATGCATATAAAAGACCCCTTGCTAAATGGGAAAAAATGTAGTGGGATTCCTCTCTACAAATGTCAAAATGACCATATGTTTGACATTCAATAGCCGATGATTAATAAATCAATGTGCTCTACTGGTGTTGTTAAACAAAACAAACTTTTTTATATATATATATATATATATACACATACATATACACATACATACATACATACATACATACATACAGTGAGATCAACATTGGCATGATCTTTATGGAGTAGCATGTGTAATGAAATCCTATTACATCGTAAAATCATTGGCAAACATTTTGGTAGTTGTTACACTTTGCTCCAAACTGTGAGAAAACCAACTGTCACCATAAAGGTTACACATTTTTAATTAGTTGGAAGAAGTGTTTTATGTGCATTTTCCCTAGGTTAGGACATATGTATGACCCAGCTGGTATAACCAGTATATGAAAAAGTGATAGAAGGCCTGTGCATTAAATAGTAAACAAAATTAAGAGAATTCCCACTAGCTTAAATCAAACATAATAATGGATATGGCCTTGAGACATCTGGATCCGATATAAATTTATTTAACTATAACATAATTATTAGTGTTCGGTTATATATAGTTTCTGGTGGAATAATCCTAAAAAGACTTCCTGGGAAATATATTTCCTTTTGCAATCAAGAACTTCATAGGTTGACAAGCTTTCCGGCAATTATAAGAAATTAGTAACAGAAATCACAGCACTCTATTTTGATTCCAAAGCCTTTGCACTTCTGCCTATAGCAAGGGATGTAGCTCAGACGTACAGTGGGTCATACAGGATTGATCCCCCGAGTGCACAGACCAACTGATGCATTTCCCATTCTAAACAGCTGTGGATTTGTCTAGAGAAAAAGGAAGGACCCAATGCTGCTGCATATATTCCACTCATTTCACTTGGCAAAAACTGGTCTCTTATATATTTTGATGTGCGGTCAGTCTGGGATCGATCCCCATTGGTGGGCCCATTGGGCTATTTCTTGCTCCAGCCAGTACACCACGACTGGTATATCCTGTCTATGGGATGGTGCATATAAAAGATCCCTTGCTACTAATGAAAAAATGTAGCGGGTTTCTTCTCTAAGACTGTATATCGAAATTAACAAATGTTTGATATCCAATAGCCGATGATTAATAAACCAATGTGCTCTAGTGGTGTCGTTAAACAAAACAAACTTATATATTTTTTCCATAGGCAGGAAAGCACATACCTTACTTTTTAAATGTATACCAGTTATAAAGCTTAGCTTAGCTTAGTAACTGGTTTAACGTGTCCATATACCACTAGGGTTTCAAACACGCCTATCCCGAGTCCGGCCTCCGATAGGATCGGGGGTCTGACTTGGGACAGGGATAACCTAACAAATAGAGGAAATTTTGAATATTAACTCCAAAAGTATAAAAAGGGGAGAGTTAGAGTTAAAAGGTTTTGGCTGCGCCCTTAAAGAAAAATATCAACATTCCTAACCTATATAAATTATTAATATAATATATTTTCGGCGCAAATTTAGATAGGCTGGTCTAAAATTAATAATAATTAATAACCAATATTCATTAAGCCCATGGGAGGTTAAGAGGAAAGGGGCTGCCAATCATATTTTAAACATTGGTTTGACCAGGTGAGGGTTGGGAGGGAGGGGAAGCCGGCCCTACACAAAACCTAAGGCCGAACCGCCTACGCATATAGCCCCAAAGAATGCCCTAACTCCCGGCATCCCATGAAAAAATGTAGCGGGTTTCTTCTCTAAGACTGTATATCCAAATTAACAAATGTATGACATCCAATAGCCGATGATTAATAAACCAATGTGCTCTAGTGGTGTCATTAAACAAAACAAACTTATATATTTTTTCCATAGGCAGGAAAGCACATACCTTGCTTTTTAAATGTATACCAGTTATAAAGCTTAGCTTAGCTTAGCAACTGGTTTAACGTGTCCATATACCACTAGGGTTTCAAACACGCCTATCCCGAGTCCGGCCTCCGATAGGATCGGGGGTCTGACTTGGGACAGGGATAACCTAACAAATAGGGGAAATTTTGAATATTAACGCCAAAAGTATAAAAAGGGGAGAGTTGGAGTTAAAAAGTTTTGGCTGCGCCCTTAAAGAAAAATATCAACATTCCTAACCTATATAAATTATTAATATAATATATTTTCGGCGCAAATTTAGATGGGCTGGTCTAAAATTAATAATAATTATTAACCAATATTCATTAAGCCCATGGGAGGTTAAGAGGAAAGGGGCTGCCAATCATATTTTAAACATTGGTTTGACCAGGTGAGGGTTGGGAGGGAGGGGAAGCCGGCCCTACACAAAACCTAAGGCCGAACCGCCTACGCATATAGCCCCAAAGAACTCCCAGCATCCCATCACCTACACCCCCCACCGTATCCAACCGCAGTTCAGTCAATCCTGGCAGCCTACTAGTTGTTTAAGTTATAAAGCAATGGGGTAAATCAATCTTGGACCCATCATATTTCAGGTAAAACTACCACTAAGCTATAGTATTCTTATCACACCTGCAACAATACAAGACCTATCAAAATCAACATGACAGAGACAAACGAAAAACAGTCTATCCTTCAATGTTTGAGGTCACTAGACAAAAATGAAAGGAAAGGAAAGGAATATTTTTTTAACCACACCTCAGCACATTATTAACTACAGCTACTAACAAGATTATTTTAACAGTTGGTAAAAAAAGAGATAGAATGAAAGTTAAAGACAAAGACGACAGAAAAAGGAAAAAATGGAAGGAAGGGATGGAAGGAAGGGGAGATAATTTGCTGCAGTCGTATAGACATAGGGCACTGGTTAGCACTTGAACAAAAATGCCACCATTTGTTGCCATACAGATAATAATGGCCTCACTAATAAAACCAAAAACCAGTTTCTGTACAACCAACAAGATATCTGTGATTTAATGTAACAGAATCAACCACATTACCCAGGTTAGAAAACTCCGTAAACGACATTTAGTTTTGTTATTACAGAAACTATTAAAATCATGAAGTATTAAACCCAAGTAGTTTCACACTTGCACTCCAAAATCTAGTTTTCTTAACAGATGCACACAGGTATACTGCAAGCAGCAATAAGCAATTATACAATAACTGGTTCCGAATTCTTTTATGATCCGACCAGCTATCTCTTGTCAACAACTCGGATGCCATAGCGCTCATAAACACTGATCAGGCATACGAAAATAATCCCCAATAGCGCAATTTGCATTACTATAAAACTTTATTCTCTACTCAGTACAATAAAGCAGTGCTTTGGTAATGATCACATGAAAGAAGCGAGAACAACTAACCTGCAGTTTAATGTGTTCTGCTTTGTACGACGTGTTAACGTAGCCAAATGTAAAAAACGTCCATGGATGTTACAGCCAGCAGTAGACTCTATATGCTTCAACACCGGCCTCGGTGGCGTCATGGCAGACCATCGGTCTACAGGCTGGTAGGTGCTGGGTTCGGATCCCAGTCGAGGCATGGAATTTTTAATCCAGATACCGACTCCAAACCCTGAGTGAGTGCTCCGCAAGGCTCAATGGGTAGGTGTAAATCACTTGCACCGACCAGTGATCCATAACTGGTTCAACAAAAGCCATGGTTTGTGCTATCCTGCCTGTGGGAAGCGCAAATAAAAGATCCCTTGCTGCCTGTCGTAAAAGAATAGCCTATGTGGCGACAGCGGGTTTCCTCTAAAAAAATCTGTGTGGTCCTTAACCATATGTCTGACGCCATATAACCGTAAATAAAATGTGTTGAGTGCGTCGTTAAATAAAACACTTCTTTCTATATGCTTCATGACAAGACACATACCTTTTACTGTGCAGTGGTTAACGGCATAGAACCTAGGTAGATATTAAAGCAGTGTAATTATTTTTCTTTCTGTTTTTTCAGCTATTGCAGGGTTTTAAAATATCAACCTTGACCAGTTAATCAGTACTTGTCGAAGCAGAGTCTCGACAAATACCAATTAACATAGACTCAGTTAATAATTTTCCATATTAAAAAACTTGTGATGAATCCTTTATTACAGAAAGTAGCTTTTTAAAAACTCTTATTATGAATCTGATAGAAGGGTAATAAAAAGAATTTTTAAGTATATCTTTACCAACTTCAGAGTTTCTGCCAGAGGATAAAATGGGTATGGTGCCATACCCAAAAATGTTTGCAGATTTTTTTAATTTTTTTTAATGTTAACCTTTTGACAAAATTAATTACTCTTATCATTACTGTTTGATTTTCTTAACCCTAATCCCACTGTCTTTCTGGCGGAGGCCCTCCATATCCCTTGTCGATTGTAGTTGCATTCACTTCCAAAGCACCATACCAAAAAAATTCTTTATTGCAGAAACACTGAACTTAGTTGTGAAAACGGTACTACAAAGTACAATAATAAAGAAAACCACCAAGAAGGTTTATTGTCTACAAAATACCTTCTTGTACTTTATATTTAAAAAATCACTTACCCCTGTCCTAACTTATTTCAAAAGGAAGTTATGAATCTCTATAAACATATAATTATGCCATTTGTATAACAGTGGAATGGTTTTTAAGCACCATAACATATAAAGAATTCTTGTAAATACAAAAATATCAGCAAACATGAATGCGACAACAAAAATACTGAAAAAAATAAAATATTTATCAAAATAATTTTCCCATTATGGCTGACAAGCCAGCATCAAATTTACTCAGATTGGTATGTTAATCTACCACGGACTATAATAACGTGATTTCTCTCACAAGTGTGACAACCCACTCAAAGATAAATAGCTTTTCTGTCAATGATTAAGATTGTTAGCACATTCTCACCTTGCTGAATAAACCTTGGTACATTGTCTTGGTACATTAATGCAGAAACCTTGAGCCAAACATAAAAACTGTTTTACCTTCGCATGCAGTAACCCAACCTATTTCTCAGTATTGATAATACCTTTGCATGCAGCTAGCCAGTAACCCAACCTATTTCTCAGTATTGATACATCTGTGCATAAGTCTTAGAATGCTTGAGTATTAAAAGGTGGGTCCTAAGACCATTGATACTAGAGGATTTGTGACAGATGGATAGCTTAATAGAAATGAAAGGAAAGGCATATTTGTTTAACGACACCTCAGCACATTTTCCGCTATAGCTACTTGCATGGTGTCTAACAAATGGTTATTTCAGAGGAAGAGGAAACCAGCTATCATCAGTCAGGACAGTACATACCATGACCTTTGATGGAATGAGTAAAATTCCAAAGGCATTGAGGAGGATCAATCCTGCTCATTAGCTTAACTTACATGTACAAGTAGAACAGATTTACCTGTCTATAATACTATAAAATGTATTATAAAGTGAATACGCAATACAGTTTTGATTTCATTTGTGGGAAAATACAGGATTTGCGGGAAAATAAAGAATTTGCCAGGGTCTACAAAATGTCACGTGACTTGCTCGACTGGTTGTATGAAAATACAAACTGCAGATGAGACCGACAAAATTTTCTCCAACATGCTTCACTGATTAAATTTGTTAAAAGACTTGAATTTATTATGAATGGGAATACCACAATTCGGTAAATTTTAATTTTACTGTTTATTTGAAGATTTCTTGAGCACGTTTTGCCAAAAAATGTACTAGATTGTATTTTTTCACATATTAAAATCTAATGCTAGAATATAGCATTGCGTAATCAGTTACCGTGTTAGAACTTGGGCTAATTATCACGAATATATTTTAAGTAACAACTCGACATGCTGTTTTACAAGTTAGTACAACACGACAAATATTTTTGTTCGGCTGCAGGTGTTCAATTTTGTTTTACTGTGCCTATACAGGTTTTGGAGGGGCGTACAATCCTGTATGCCTGTCAAAAAACGTGTAACTAATAATATATATATATATACTGATGGAAAGAAATAAGGGTATACATGGTATTTGATTACAGATGTAATCCACCAGTAGAGTAGTTATGCCTGTATAAAATACAGAGATGTATTGTGGGACTGAAAGCCCCCACAAATATGAAGTGTTATTTTTTGGTCTAGAAAAAAATGAAGAAGTAAAACAGAAAAAAGATGCTGATATTAAGAGACAGATTACTTACAACTGACTGCCATGATTTCGCGGTTCAGGTAAAATAGCCAAGAAGTTAGTGTAGCATGAGTGACAATTACCGGTAGAGTACAACCGTCTCCAGTAAAGTTACCATCCCTGGAAGCATCAGGTGGAATTTACACCAAGATGCCTTTGAAACTGTCAGTGAATATGGTTGAAAAATTTAAAATTAAAAGTTACCAAGTACACAGCAAAGAAAAAGTGAATTATGTTATTCAACAATAACAGTCAATTCAACTTTTATTAAAAAAGAACATATATTTTAATATGTTGTCAAACAGGCCCTTCAGAAACAATGACAAACATCTTCAAAAATGACAGTCCATCTTCAAAACTGAATATCTTACATAAATTGTTCTCCTTTATAATTGGCATAGCATAACGTGACATTTTGTTGATGTTTTGGATATACAACAGAATAAGTGACAATATCTTTATACCTGACTCCAATGTTACTGTGACTTCATGATAAAAAGAACTATGATAATAAAACTAATGGAAATTACCTTTCAACCGTCTCCAACAACTCTGTAATAATCCTCATTTCTGTCTCAATTGTAACTCAAGATGAAGCACATACAAATTATAATTCAATGGATGTACATGTATATGTCTTAACTATAAGCTGGCAATACACTCTGCATGTCGAGAACATAACACCACATAACTAAAGGCAATGGCTTAATCAGGCAAACATGTTTTTGTGCTTCAGTTCATGGTTGAAGACACTGGATCAAGTGAAGTAATTGTTGTGAAGGGGATAAGAATTAATTACAGGACCTCTGATCACATATACAGTCTATGTACTTGACCTTGTGATCCTTCTACAACATAAAACCACAAATGGAAAGGAAAGGAATGTTTTAAACATTTTAAACCAGATGGTTATTTTGTCTATTTTTCTTGGTTTAACAACACCACTAGAGCCCATTGATTAATCCATCATTGGCTACTGGATGTCAAACAATATGTTAATTCTAACAGTTGGTCTTAGATAAAACCCACTTCTCTTTTCGATTAGTTGCAGGGAATCCTTTATGTGCACCATCTTACAGATAGGATAGAACATTTCATGACCTTTTGTTATACAACTTGTGGAGCACTGGCTAGAACGAGAAATAACCCAATGGATGTGCACCATCTTACAGATAGGATAGAACATTTCATGACCTTTTGTTATACAACTTGTGGAGCACTGGCTAGAACAAGAAATAACCCAATGGATGTGCACCATCTTACAGATAGGATAGAACATTTCATGACCTTTTGTTATACAACTTGTGGAGCACTGGCTAGAACGAGAAATAAAATGGAACATCCAATGGATGTGCACCATCTTACAGATAGGATAGAACATTTCATGACCTTTTGTTATACAACTTGTGGAGCACTGGCTAGAACAAGAAATAACCCAATGGATGTGCACCGACGCGAATCCGTCCTAAACCCACAGGGTACGTCCTACCCCTTTAATAATTTGTGTCAAAATATGCTCATTGTGATGTGTGAGTTGGAGAAGAAACCCACTACTATCAGGAACATTTAAGTTTTTTTAAGTGCATTTTTTTTCACAGTCGTAAATGGTGTAACAAAGATCATAGTATGTACTATCCTGTCTGTTGGGTGGTGCACATAAAAGATCCCTTGCTGCTAATCGAAAAGAGTAGCCCATGAAGTGGCGACAGCGGATTTCCTCTCTCAATATCTGTGTGGTCCTAGCTTAACCATATGTCTGATGCCATATAACTGTAAATAAAACATTGTTGAGTGCCTCGTTAAAATAAAACATTTCATTCCTTTCTTTTTCACAGACACAGCATCACAATAACATACATGCAGTCATAGGACACTAGTATCACTAGTGATGCAAAACCTCAACTCACCTGCCAAGCAGAATAGATCCTATGATTTCTCAGGCTAGTAAACATTTCTTTTAATGGGTAAACAAACCTCAGATTACATAACTATATGACATGAAAACAAAATGTCAACAAGTTTCCTTTTAGATGTACATACAAAAGGTAAATGATTATAAAAAATAAAATATATGTGGTGAAATTATTTTTAATATTAAATATGTTTAAACTATAAAAACCTATTTTTGTACACTTTTTACCTTTTAATTGTTACCTACATAATCTTAAAGAAAAAAACAAAAAAACATTTTTAAAATATTATTTAGAACAGAAACAAAACATTTTGGCTAAAAAAAAAAGTGACTAAAGGTTATTTTCATGAGTTAGTCATGTTACAGCAACCTTATATATATATATACTCTTCAAAAGAAGAAACGCAAAACCACATTGTCGTAACATTTGGAGAATTGATTTAATTATTGAATGGTGAGTCCGATAATTACCAAATGTTGCAGGATTGTTCACAATTCACTCTAGTCCATTGTGAGTAAGTGATAGGACACACCACCAAGGTCAAGGTCATCTGGAGTCAATACCGGGTGTGGCCTCCGCGTGTGTTGACAACTGCCTGGCACCGCCTGCCCATTGAAGCAACCAGAGTACGGATGACGTCCCGGGGGATGGTGGCCCACTCGGCCTGCAAGGCTGCTGCCAGCTCGGGCAGGGTCTGGGGCTGTGGTTGTCGCTGTCGGAGGCGTCGGTCCAACTCGTCCCATAGATGCTCAATTGGGTTCAAATCCGGTGATATCGATGGCCAAGGAAGGACATTAATGTTGTTGTTCTGTAGGAAAGCTGTTGTGAGACGTGCTGTGTGAGGCCTGGCGTTGTCATGTTGGAACACTGCGTTGGCGTTGGCCATAACTGGAACGATGTGTGGCCGGAGGATCTGGTCAATGTAGCCCTGTGCATTCAGGTTGCCCTGCACGTGGACCAGGTCAGTTCTGCCAGTGTGTGAGATGGCTGCCCACACCATGACACTACCCCCGCCGAATCTGTCCACTTCCTGCACGCAGTTTGCCGCATAACGTTCACCACGACGCCTATACACGCGACATCTTCCATCATGACGTCGGAGCAGAAATCGGGACTCGTCACTGAACCACACCTGTCTCCATCGCAGTTGAGGCCATTGTCGATGAATCTGGCACCACTGCAGTCGGAGTCGACGGTGTTGTGGTGTTAAGATGACACCTCGAACTGGACGTCTGGCACGAATTCCTACCTCACGTAGGCGGTTCCGTACGGTCTGGTCGGATATCCTGCGCAAACCTGGTAATGCTGCGGCTGTGGAGGTGGCAGTAGTCAATCGTTCCCGAAGGTGGCGTACCCGGATGTAGCGGTCCTGCCCGGGGGTAGTGACCCGTGGTCGACCGGATCTAGGGAGGTCACGTGTTGATCCATGTTGCTGGTAACGGTCCCACAGTCTGGAGATGGTGCTTGGGGACACATGGAATGCCCTGGCAACGGCCGTTCTGGATTCGCCTGCGTCTAGTCGGCCGATGGCATTGTTTCTCTGCGGTTCACTGAGACGTGGCATGTCCTGGATTGTCAACTGTCGGCCAGATACAGAGGCCAGGCAAGCGAACACCCTGCACTTTTATACTGTTGGTGTTCATGTTGCACGTGCAGACAACGCACGTGCAGTGGTGACATGGTTTGCACGTGGCTGCGTTTTTGCGAATATTCACATTTTGGAACTTTATTGTACAGTAGCTGCGTTTTATCGAATGTAACCGTGGGAATGTGTTTGGGACATGCAATGACCTTATATTCACAAAGCATGAACCGGTAGGAAACATAAAATCGGAGTTATAACCCATTTGTACCCTTTTGCATTTCTTTTTTTGAAGAGTATATATATATATATTAAGGTTCTCCTAATTAGGATCAAAATGTATTCAATGTGTATAAAATTGATGACCTTTATAAACAAGACCTCTGATCTTGTACATTCCTCGGTACTACGATCTAAGGTGACAACACATTTAACTGTTCAAAGACTTACCAGGTGTTCTATGTGAGTGTGTATATACACTACATCTAGACATCCACTGTCCTGAGTACACACTGGTTGAGTGTGTCTGCCAGCTACTGGCTATGCTAAATACCTACATGTGTATGTGTGAGCAGGTTTGGGAGTCACCAATGCAGCTTTTCTGCGGCTTGTCAGATTTTATTAGTGTGTCATAACTGAATGCTATAGGTGGAACAGGCCAAATCCTAGTAGGAGCTAAGGTAAAACATACCAACCTATTATATTAAACTGTGAATAACGGGATCAATGTTTTCTCTGACTTACTATTATGTCTGCTGATGTCAAATGAAATATTGCTCATGTCCAGTTTATAACTGGGTGGTCATCCAGTGACATCAGAATATATACAAATACATATCATAAACCACAATATGCGATATAGAAAAACATTACAGCCTAACTT
The DNA here is from genome assembly GCF_016097555.1 of Gigantopelta aegis. Classification (NCBI taxonomy): domain Eukaryota; kingdom Metazoa; phylum Mollusca; class Gastropoda; order Neomphalida; family Peltospiridae; genus Gigantopelta; species Gigantopelta aegis. Next base: position 81,781,112 of record NC_054704.1, on the reverse strand, counting down.
TATAATAAAAGTATGAACTAGGAGCTACATGGTTTAAATTTATATTTTCATGTCTACTTTGTATTCCCAATAATGTGTAAAAAGTATTATTCCTAATGTTGCTTTAAAGTACGTGCTGCAAAGCGGCTTACAAAATACCTAACATAAATGTTATAAACTTTATCCAAAGACAAGGAGAGCGGGATGTAGCTCAGTGGTAAAGTGTTCGCTTGATGCGCAGTCGGTCTGGGATCAATCCTCATTGATGGGCCCATTGGGCTATTTCTCTTGCTCCAGCCAATTCACCACGACTGGTACATCAAAGGCCGTGGTATGTGTTATCCTATCTGTGGGATGGTTCATATAAAAGATCTCTTGCTGCTAATCGAAAAGAGTAATTCATGAACTGGTGACAGCCGGTTTCCTTTCTCAATATCTGTGTGGTCCTTAACCATATGTCTGATGCCATACAACCGTAAATAAAATGTGTTGAGTGCATCATTAAACAAAACATTTCTGAAGACAAGGATGCCTAACACATAATGTCATTCTATGTTTTCAGTGAAGCAAATCATATGAATTATGTCACAATTCAAGAGAGTTAACTCTTGTTTTTTCATCCTTTGAGCCAAAAAGCAATTTTAATGTAGGATTTTCAATAATTTGTAAAAAATTGAAATAGCCTTTATTGAAAATACCAGTATATGCAATGTCATCTTATGGTATTTGAGTGAAACTTGGCAAAACGTTTTTTGGATCTGGTTTTAATCTTACATTAAAATAAAGTTAACCTTTAAAAGCTGCCTTTATGAATGATGATCATGGTGCATTTATCATCTATATGTTCCGACGCCATATATAACCATAAATAAAATGTGTTGAGTGCGTCATTAAATAAAACATGTCTTTCTTATTTTTTTTATCATCTATATGAGTGCAGGTTTTAAACAGGGAGAAAATACAACAAGTGTGCACGGGGCTGACCACCTGTGTTTATCATAAATTATTACATACACACAGCTGTCTGGGAAAGTTACATGTGACTAAGGGATAAATACCAGTCATAAATTTTATACTGATTATACACATCTCTACTTTCAATGTTAGGTCGGTGAGGATATGGGATGGGGCATGGTGACACTGTGGCCATGTAGACTGCACCAGAAACTAGCCTCATTCAAGCATATACACAAGCCAGTAGGAACCAGGGGAAGCTGGGTGGGCCTGTTGCACCCCCACCCCCCCTCCAACTGAGGACAAAAATGTATGCATTTTTGTCCTATAATCTATATAAATAACGATAAAAATGTTTATGCCCCTCCACCCCAAACCCCACCAAAGAGTGGCCCTTTCTCTAAAGACTATCCCCCACCCCCCCCCCCCCCCCCACCCCCAACTTCAGATACTGTTCCCACAGACCTGATACATATACATATATATTACAAGCAAATGACCTAGTGATGTTATTAAATAATTTCTGGATATAGACAGAAAAGAATTCTGAAAGGAATACGGTAATTAAATAATTTCTTGGTGCACACGGTGGAAAAGACATCTGATCCAAATGGGTTAATAACATCATTTCTGGTTGTTAAAGAAACAAATCATTTTTGACTAAGAAAAGTTGACAGAAAGTAATTTGCCTTTTTTAAAGAAAAGTTTTCCCTTCCATCTTGTTTCGCATGGTGTCCTTATATCTGTTATCAAACTGAAGGTAAACCTTGCCATACCCCTACCCTTCCCAATTAAAATTTTACACCTGATACTGTGAAAACTCATATACATTGAAACCGGACACTCTCCACACCAAGTAAAAAGTCTGGTTTTAAGAGGTATCCGGTTTACAGAGGTTCTCTTCTGCACAGATATTTAAAAAGAGACTATGAAAAACGTCTGGTTTTGAGGGAATTTTGGTTTACAGAGGGTCCGGTTTTGAGAGGCTTTACTCTATACAATAGGAGCGGGATCAAGCTCAGTCAGTAGAGTGTTCACTTGACATTCTTATATCATAGGATCAAATCTCCTTTGTGAACCTTTTCTGTGATTAGGTCCCCCCCCCCCCCCCCCCCCCCCCCCCCCCCCCCCCCCCGTCTCTTGATGTTAATGGAAAAATACAGCTGTATGTCAGAATTATCAAATGTCTGACATCCAATAGCTGGTGATTAATAAATTATCAACAAAACAAACATTTAAACTAAAATCTGACGATATTACCACTGCAACATCAAAACTGATGTGTTTATCTATGGCTGAGTGAAGTTTGTTTAAAACCTTCAGTAATTTTATCAAAGCATGTCAAATTTGCTTAAGCAAACATTTGCATAAATGATAATAATATTGTTGGAATACAACTCCCATGGATGTCCCAAAAAAAAGTGTCCCGTATAAAGTACAGAATGCATATAAATTATCTTTATAAAAATAAATGGTATATGTAAATGTTAAGAAATAGCAAGTGCTTGCAAGTCATTGTATCTCCTGTATTATACTGCTCACTGAATATCAGGTATAAGAACAAATATTTACACACTCTACTCAGTAAAGAACAAAAACAGCCATTATCACCCATGGCATACTGAACAATTACTTGAGATACCTACACCTTAATTACAACTGAAACCAAACACAATCATAACAGAAACCGGAGTCAACCTCTAACCATGTGAAAACACCTGTTAACTAAATCTCTTAGCCCACTGACAGCAAGAAACAGCGTATGAATATACATAAATGTATGCATACATACAGGTACAAACACATTTTACTAACGTCCAGATCATGGTGATATGGCAGATGAGATTTAATTAAAATGCATATCATTTATATACCGATGGACTACACTGCTGTGAATATATGCTTTCAAAAAAAGTGGTTTCAAGTTTGAATGACACTAAAATCCATTCACATACTCTACTATTTTCAAAGCCTGTTAGAAAACCTTTAAACTGAAGTGATATATGGAGGAACACTTATATAATAAAAATAAAACTTATTTTCATGAGGTACTTTGAGAGCTATAGAGACCAAAGAAAGAAAGGAATGAAGAAAGGAATGTTTGTTCTAACACCTCAGCACATTTTAAACTTTGGCTATTTGAAGTCTATAACATACGATTAATATGGTCTAGATGTGGAGAACAGAGTGCCACTCCTACCACATGGGTTATGCCTAAAAATAACAGCAAGGGATGTTTTATATGCACTTTTTATAGACAGGAACACAGATACCATAGCTTTTGACATACCAGTCATGATAAAAAGCCAATGGATCCATTAACAACTATAATCACTAACTCACTGTCCTTAACAGACAGTCCACTTGGCCAAGGACAGCAAGCTTGAACCTTAATTGGATATAAGCATAAAAATATGTATAAATGAAATGACTGACAGCAACTGACTCTATGACCCATTGCACATCATGTGAGTGCTCTACCACTGAGTCCTTCTGAAGATCAAAGACATCCTGTGGATGTGGAGTAATCAGTTACACCAGACCAACAGGTTCACGTCTGCCTACAGGACTCTGTGATGTTGGCTAAGGTGTATCAAGCCTCAAACCAGTCCTACAGTTCATAGACAAAACAGGCAAATTGCATACAGAGAATATGTACTGGTAACGTTTTCTCCAATATCCTGTTTTCTGCAGATATTATTACATACTGGTACCGGTACCGGTAGTTAAAAATGTTATTCAAGAAAAACTGAAACAAACTTTAGATGCTACGTTTATAGAAAGAAAGAAAGAAATGTTTTATTTAACGATGCACATTTTGTTTACGGTTATATGGCGTCAGACATATGGTCAAGGATCACACAGATTTTGAGAGGAAACCTGCTGTCGCCACTTCATGGGCTACTCTTTCCGATTAGCAGCAAGGGATCTTTTATTTGCGCTTCCCACAGACAGGATAGCACAAACCATGGCCTTTGCTGAACCAGTTATGGATTACTGGTCAGTGCAAGTGGTTTACACCTACCCATTGAGCCTTGCAGAGCACTTACTCAGGGTTTGGAGTCGGTACCTGGATTAAAAATCCCATGCCTCGACTGGGATCCAAACCCAGTACCTACCAGCCTGTTGACCGATGGCCTAACCACGACGCCACCGAGGCTGGTACTACGTTTATAGGCTCTGATAATAATTGGCATTCTTATCAAATTTCTGGTTTTTTTAAAGATGCATTCTCAAGTTTGCTGGTGTCATATTTTGCTCCGTTTTTTAGCATGTATTTTTTATCCTTGACTAGAAATTAATTGTTCACACATAAAATCTTTGCATTTTTAATTGCCCCTTTAAGTCTGATATTTTTGTTTTTGTAACAGTGAACATTTTAGTGGTGGGTGATCAATGCAGTTATCTGATTAGTGAGAAGACTTTGTTTTGAATAACTACAACCCAATAATAAAATTACTTATTATTAAAAAAAAACCCCACAAAACCCCAAAAACAACTACCAACTCACACAGGGGTCACACTGCTGAAAGAAATTTGCTCTAGCCAATTTTCAGATATGTAGGATACTAGTATTTGTTTGAAAATTATTTATAAATGGCTAATTTAAACATTTTATTTCCAGGAGCCGGATATAAATATTGAGGCCACTTAGTATGAAAATAAGCAATTGACTAATTTAGCAAGGAGAAGGGTGAGCCCTGCCACAAATTCCCGCAGAAAACCTTCAAACCCACCTTCTTCTCATCCCCACCCCATTCCGATATCTGGACTACCCTACAATGTACATAACCAGGATTCTGATACAACGCACAGCTTGTGCCAATCGTCCAAACAGAAACACAACTTACAAGTTCATTAGAATGGCTGAAGACAAACACTTTGGACTATTTGCCTTGGAAACATCAACATGCTGGCTCACCATGGCAACCAGTGGGTAAATACACAAGTGTCAATCTGCAATTAGACCTACTTACCTACGTTTCACAATCAGGCTCCTTAGTATATATATATATATATATACTTGTACAGTATTATTCAAGATATATGCCTGCATACATGTAGGTATAAATTAAATGTAAATCATCCATTTTTTATGAGCATTTCCATAAGCACTATATATAAGAATCCTCTTTTAAAACGTTCCACATACCAAACAAGAGAAAACTAGAACTACTGTAATACTCAGTGGCTAAAACGTGTGTGTGTGTGTGTGGGGCACACTTTTATAGTTACACACTTTACACTATTATAAAGCAAATAAAAAGCAAAATATTTGAAAAGTGTGCCCCCCCCCCCCTTGCCCCTACACCAGTCAATCAAAATTAAGTATAATTATTTAATGACACCCTAGTAAATTTTAAACAATGTTAACGAATTATAGATGTAACAACTGACTCATATGAACAGATGGGCAGATAAACACAAATACAAACAAACATAAACACACACATATACACATGCATACACACACATACACACACAAACACACACACACATGCATGTACACACACACACACACACACACACACACACATGTACACACACACACACACACACAACATTTTATTATATAGTCTGTTTACATATATATACGACACCTCAAAATCGGGCCCTCTGTAAACTGGAATTCCCTCAAAATCAGATGTTTTTCATGGTCCTTTTATTCAGAAAATAATATATCTAAACTTGATATACCCGGAAAAACCCAGACTTTTTACTTGGTCCATTGAGTGTCTGGTTTAGAGGGATTTCATTGTAGAGCCTTTGGCCATTTAGTCATAGGGATTGAATATTGGAATTATACCAATTATTACATTTAACATTAATATTATAACAGTTTATAAACTAAGCAGTATGTGAAACAACATACATATTCACGATCAAAGAAAAAGTTTGTTTTGTTTAACGACACCACTAGACACAACGGCTATTGGATGTCAAACATTTCGTAATTCTGATACGTAGTCATCAGAGGAAACACACTACATTTTTCCATTAGCAGTAAGGGATCTTTTATATGCATCATCCCACAGACAGGGTAGTACATACCATGGCCTTTGATACACCAGTCATGGTGCACTGGCTGGAACGAGAAATAGCCAAATGGGCCCACCGACAGGAATTGATCCCAAACTGACTGTGCATCAAGAAAGCACTTTACCACTGGGCTACCCGCCCCCACGATCAAAGAAGATTGCTAGATGGAAAAAACAAACACATGCAAGGTCGTTCAGGTTTGTTTTTGTTTTGTTTTGTTTTTCTAATATTATCCCTGCATGAGATCGACATTAGTTCTTTAGACCGTAATAATAAATCTGACTGGGAACTCTGAATGACAGCTCAGACCACATGAACACAAGGTAACATCATATTATATTTCACAAAAACACAGCGGATCTCAGCAGAAGAAGCCAACTTGAGAAAGTCTGTACCTGTTACAAACTGGCAAATAATGGCCTGATGATGACAGATTGTTTACGTAGTGAACAGTTCTTTTCAAAATCAACTCAACTGGACAACTGTCTTATAATCATCATTTTCTAATAATGAATGCACACTTGTTTGCAGTTATTTGCATCCAAGCGCTCTGCAAATTTATGTACACAAGCATGGAGCAGGCCAAACACAAATATTAAAGTGTGAGCTAAATGTACCTAACGGTATGTACGGTATTCTGTCTAAAACCACCAGATAATATAAGCTAATGTAAAATACACAAGCACATTAAAAAGATCTCTGTTTTATTATTATTTAAATGCCAACTTTGTTATTATGGACAGTACTTCAGGGAAGATTTTGTTCAGTATCATGTTGTGATTCACTACACATGTTTCAGAGATTTTAAAACATTAAACAGAAGTTGCTAATCAACTTTCAATTGACTAGGAATGTTGATAATAAAATGTTTGAAAACACAATGTTTCCTGTACATATAGTTTAAATACTATCGACTGTATAATAAAGTGAAACCAAAATTTTACATTTCTGCCATTTACACACCAGTCCCAGTTGGCAATGTTGTGTCCTAATGATCAACAGCAAGATCACTATCAAAAAGTATTCTTTTATCTCTTTTTTTCATAACCAACAACTTGTTGTCAATACATGTTAGTAGTATACAATTTTTCAAAATGATCAATAGGAAAAAAATCTTTGTTTTTGATGAGAAACACATTCTGTACAAGATAAAGTTTTGGTATCCCATGAGGCTCTCTAATCTATAGTCTTATCATAACTCTTAATACACATGTATAGTGAAACCTCTTAAAACAGGACCATCTGTAAACCAGAATTCCCGCAAAACAGGACCATTTTCACGGTCCTTTTTTAATTATAGGTAAAGAACATAACCTCTCTAAACCAGATACCTCTTAATATTGGACATTTTACTTGGTCCCGAGGGTGTCCGGTTTAAAGGGGTTTCAGGGCGGGGGGGGGGGGGGGGATTTATCTAACAAACATAAATAATTTAATTTTGGTGAAGGGATTATGCATGGTGGGGTGGTCATGATGGACAAGCAATAACTACAGATGAACAGTAAGAACATTTTCACTTAAGATCAATCAATATGTAGCCATGGCAATACGACGATCTCAAGATCTTCATTTTTACCACTATGTGTACACCAACATTTTGTGTGTGTTTAGTATGTGTGTTTAGTATTACACAAGACTATCCAGGAACTGATGAATGTGAAGGTAAAGTCATTCTAAATTACATGGCAGAGTGCTTAAGAAGCTGCCACTTGGATAGGCATTCGTTCTTATGTTGTTTTTCACAAAGACATTCTACACAGCTTTCTACAAAAACATCACTGCATGGTGGATACAGATGCTACAGGTGTTCAAGAGCATATGCAGTTTTCAGTACCTTGTATAAGATAAACTGACGGCTGTATTTGAAGAGGTTTTCTGTTGTTGCTTTTTTTGTTTGTTTTGGGTTTTTCAGAGGGGGTGTTGTTGTTTTGTTTTTTTTGTTGTTGTTTTTTTTTGGGGGGGGGGAGATTTTGTGCTTAATTATATTTAAATACATTTTTAAAACAGTGAAGTCATATAGGTACCAATGCTGCATAAAGGGGCAGGACGTAGACCAGTAGTAAAGCGCTTGCCTACTGCACAGTCGGTCTGGGATCGATCCCCCGTGGTGGGCCCATTAGGGTATTTCTCGTTCCAGCCAGTGCACCACGATTGGTATATCAAAGGCTGTGTATGAGATGGTGCATATAAAAGATCTCTTACCACTAATGGAAAAATGTAGCAGATTTCCTCTCTGAGACTATATGTCAAAATTATCAAATGTTTGACATCCAAAAGCCAATGATTATAATGTACTCTAGTGGTGTCATTAGACAAAACAAACCTTTTTTTTCAGTGCTGCATGATCAAAGTTGACTGAAAACTGATTTATTACAAGGCTTAACCTCTTGAATTAAGTGTTTTGGGGATATTAACCAATTATCCCATTACCAAACATTAGTGTTCATAAATTCACATTGTAAAGGGTGGCTTGACATCCACTTGTTTTATTCAAATACTGAACGAATGATTTACATGACAAGCATTTCCGTGAACATGAATTTTTAAAAAACCAACCCAAATTTTAACAATTTGGATATTATACTCATCAGCAATAAGTGTTTCTGCCAGAAAGAAATTTTTGGGTATGGCACTATGGTATTGAATGCAACCACAGTCAACAGGGGGTATGGGGGCCTTCCCCAGAAAGAAAGTGGGTTAAGTTTAGGGTTAGAGTTAAGAAAAATAATTTAGTAATGACAAGAGCCATTAATTTTCTCAAAAGGTTAACTTAAAATAATAAAATCTGCATTTTTGGTGCACTGTGATGAACGTTCATAGGTGCAACTATAAACCAAGTTTCATTGACCTAGGACTTATAGTTTGTGAGAAACTGATCTAAAGCAAAACTTTAACATCAAATTTTAACTCAGCTCGCTAACAACTTTATGTTAACTAACGATAAATATGACGATAAAAAAACATGGGTCCTAAAAGGGGGGGGGGGGGGAGGGGGCTATATTGCAAGCTAACTGTCAAAGACCAAGAATGACAATAGATTTAGGTTTGCACTAAAATGCAGAATTTTTGTTTTAATATGGAGGATTTTTATCTCTGCTTAGCCACTAACTTATTTATCTTATACTGGGTATGTCACATGCAATTATATTCCTACAAGAAGTTTGAATATTTGAAATTCCATGTTCAAATACCGTAAAAGTTGGTGATGGTTAAACGAACAATATACTGGCATAAAAACAAGATTCGTGGATGTAGGTCTTTGTAAATTAATATCAAAGGAAGCTTCACTGCCACGACACTGTGTGGAAAAAATCCGACACCGTGACAAATATAGGATATACCGTAGAGTTTTTTTCTTTCTCCGCAAACATAACAGATCAGCACTTCTATAGAAAAATGATCTCTTTAGACATTTTTGTACAAGACCAGCAGATTACCAGCTAAGCGTACCATGAATAAATGTTGACACCATTTTAATATGTAAGGATGGGCTGAATAAATATATATTCATATATTAAATGTCAAACCTACTCAAAAGGACACATCTGTTAAGCAACCATTCTCCATTAAACAGTACTCCATCTTAAAAAGGGTCACCTCAAAAAGTATCACATAATTTAATCTTAAACTGATCTGTATTAAGGAAAAACCTGTCTTAAGAGGCCACCTTTTTATACAAACACAGGTTTGACTGTATTTGTGTCATGAGAATAAAATATCTCAGGTTCTTCCTGTTATTGGTTGTCTAGCTGGAATAACCTGTTTTTAAAAAAAAAGTTAATTGTAAAATAGTTTGATTGTCAAACTTGCCACGCATATATTATGTTTCACGTTCTATCAGAACACCCACTTTAAATGAAATAAAACTAGAATATATTACTTACATGTAACCAGTTATATACTATTTATATAGTTTCATTGGAACCCCTCCCCCAACCAAAAAATTAATACTTTAAAACTGTTGTTTACAAATCAGTGTCAGTAGCCACTCACTCATTTCTAAATACAGACTTATTAAAAACAGGTATTTAACTAATAAAATGTCACATAAATGAACAACTTTTGCATAATTTACTAGTGTGCATCCTATTAAGAATTCAAGCTAGAACTATACAGAGGATTGGCACGTCTTGCCCTTTTTTTGCTACCCTGACTCTTCTGGTTCAAATTTTGGGGGTTGCCAAATTTCAGTGATACTACTGTTAACAACTGGCCTCGGTGGTGTCGTGGTTAAGCCATCAGACATAAGGCTGTAGGTACAGGGTTTGCAGTCCGGTTCCAGCTCCCACCCAAAGTGAGTTTTAACGACTCAATCGGTAAGACCACTACACCCTCTTCCCACTAACCACTAACAATTAACAACTAACCTACTGTCCTGGACAGACAGCCCAGATAGCTGATATGTGTGCCCAGGACAGCATGCTTGTACCGTAATTGGAGCACAAAAATAAGTTAAAGAAAAAAAAAGTTTTTACACATTTACATACATGTATGATACAATAATCTGCTTAAATATGAAACGAACATGGATCATGATGAGGATTGTACCAGCATGAAATTTACAAACAACAGGTTTGTAATAAAAAAATATATATACAATCGACTTCACACAAGATAATTTGTTTTATAATATTACCAGGTTGAGAAAATTTCCCAGCACGGATCAAATAATTTGTATGTATAAATAGAAGATGATGGTAACTACAGTTGTAGTTTGATGATAAATGAAAAAACAATCCCACAGTGAATAGTCAAGCTAAAAGATCAAAGGAAATAGGAAACAATGTCAAAGGATTCAACAACAACATCAACAACTTGAGGAAGCTTGAGCTTGAACGTTTTTAACATGCCCATATACCAGAAAGGTTTCAGGCATGTCCATCCTGGGTCCTGTCTCTGGATAGCCAGAGATTTGACCCAGGACAGAATTTAGAATATTACTTCAAAAGTAAAAAGAGGGAAGTTAATAATTTAAGTGTGCGTCCAAAACAAAATAATATAAATATCCTAAATTTCTACTCATTGAGAAATTTTGGTGCAATTTTAGAGCGGGCTGCCTAAAATTAAGTTTATTTATTATTTATAATTTATGATTAATGTGAGGAAGCAAATATTTGGAAACTCACCTGTAACCACAGAACGAGTAGATCACCTCATAAAAAAACCAACAAGAATTCTATGATTTAATGTCTCACCAATCATAAACATATTCAATGTCACCAACAGTTGCATCATTAGATGTCCATCTCAATGCATGTTTAAAAATAAATAATTGAAAAAGTTTTTTAAAAATTTTTTTAATTTTTTTTTAATAAAGAAACTTTTAATTAAATTGTTTTATTATTTTCACAAGCAATGTGATGAAAATCAATACTATAAACCAAGTTTCATTGATCTAGGGATTCTAGTTTGTACGAAATGAAGGTCAACATTAAACTAACTTGCAAGCACCAGCAAAATTCTTAGAAATACATACATACATACATACACACACACCACACACACACACACACACTCTCTCTGTCTCTCTCTCTCTCTCTGTCTCTCTGTCTCTCTCTCTCTCTCTCTCTCACTCTCTCACTCTCTCTCTCTCTCTCTCTCTCTCTCTCAATAAACATATTTCCTTAATCAGTTTATTGTGTTTATCAGTGTGTCCTGTATTCAAGAGGAAAGTTATTTTTATAATAAATATGTATGTGCCATCTGTCATCACACAACGCTTAATACAGACATTCTGATTGATTTCCTATGACGTATAAATTAATACTGGCTATTATTGATTTTTATTTGTTTCATTGATATTTTTATGGTCCTGTCTACGTGTGTATATCCAGGTTGTATGAATTGGCAGCCATTCTAATTTAAATACAACTGTTTCAGCAGTTATGAACAACTAACAATACACATGATACTTAATTAGCAACACATAGGGTAATGTTGCTTGAACAAAATTTGAAATCAAACTGCTTGTTTAATCAATATAGTTAGCTTAATTATTAACATATGATAGTTTAACAACTATGATTTAGAGAATGAAATAAGAAACTTGATAGCAGTGTTGGGAATCGGTTGCAATATCATAATAATTATTATAATCCATTGGCACCAACCGATCAACTTTCGATTACACAAATGGGTAGAATTATATGAACATCAAAAAGATGAAATTTTAACATATTTAACAGGTGATATAGATACATGCTAAACAGGTATAACATTATTTGATTATTTGAGTCTTTCTTACATTTCAAGAATATAAATGACTTTTTTTTAAATAAAAAGAAGGAAACAGAGGGAAAACTAAAATCAGGTAAAATGGGGGGGGGGGGGGGGGGATCAGAGTGTGACAACAAAAGAAAGACAAACAGCAAGGGAAATGGAAAAGAAAAACCCCAGATTTTTGTATAATACATTTTAGTTTAAAAGTCCAATTTAATAGCAGGCCTACTTTGAAGGATAATTATTTTATATTTATCTCAAGTGAAGCAGTCTATTACTCTTACCTTCTAGTAACACATGAACAAAAGAACAATTACTTTTCCTAGAAACTATGACTCGTGATGGTAATTCCCCTCACACGATGCGATGCTCAAACAGAGAGGGAACAAAACACACTACAGAAGACCAGGACATGAAGTGTGGGATGCAGCCTTTTGGCTGTTCCAAACAATCCCAGTATCAATGAAACTAACTTGGGCCTGTTGGATTAAGAAAGGCACGTTCCATGTCACCGGTTATTGCTACGATCAATACAGCATGGGATAACAGCCGAACGGGGTCAAAGTTTGAACATAAATATCAATAACCATGCCAGGCATTAAGTCCACAGTTTGAGAAATTATTATCAATTTCCCATAGTCGAACTGCTTGAGGCAGAACGATAAAGATTAATATAGAGACGTTCATGACAGCATATTTTATTAATATTTCTCTGTAGTTTGTTGGGAGAAATAAAAGATGTAATCCACTCTCGTTTTTTGCACCCATTGTGTTGTGCAACAAAGAAAATGCACAGATGTCCTGGCACTGGATGAAAATTTACACGTTATGGTGAATATTTAAAAATATAAACAAAATTATCTTTTAGAAATATTATTAGATTTATTAAGCTACTAATGCATTGATACAAAATTAACAGAAATTAGATAGCTCAATTAAAATATGTTGTTACAATCATAATACTAACCACCTAAACATACATAAAGAAACCAGTATAATTAAGCAAGATGACAATAGCATAATGCATACGTATGCATACCTAGATTATACCACAAAGCAAAAAACAAAACAAAACAAAACAGAAGAAAACATTATTGGATTTTAAATTTAGATTCTTTTTTTAACAATATCTATTTAACTTTAACACGATTCTCCCGCAACTTTAAACACTCCGGTAACTTTTCAACGTACAACAATATACACGTCACATCTGCAACATAAATGGAACATTACTGACAGAACTAAAAACATTTACAGCAAGCCGACACACTATGACTACAGTTGGTACCAAAATACAACAGAATTTTACCTTTATCTCATGAAAGAATAAAGTAATAGTGTCCACCGATCACACAAAGACTGCCAAGCCGACTGACTTGTCTTCTGTGCTGAACGTTGATCAAGTCGAGAGTACACCCTGTGAGGACAAACAAACCCTGCTAAGTAGAGTCGCAGCCGTGTCGCATGTAGTCCTGTCAACGCTCACTCGCTGTTATTATTAGGCGATATGACAGGCATGGGTTATCTGTTACTGGTGCGATGAGCAGACTATAAAAGTAGATCAGTGTTCACGAGGATTTGTGGGGGTGGGAGTGAGGGTAGTCCCTTACCAGACCTACTGGAGAGGACTATAGCTTTTCTGTCTGTCTGTCCATCCATTTGTCTGTCTAAGATAGTTTTCTGGAATTGTTTTTGCAATGCCTCAGGATACTGAGCTGACATTTTGTGTACAACTTGTGCATGTAGAATTACATATCAAGTTTGATTTCATGGGATTTACCCATTTTTGACAGAGTTATGGCCCTTGAACTTAGGAGATATGAATATTTGTTAGGTATTTGTCAGGACCAACTAAAATATAACAATTAATACTGAATTATAAAAACACAGTTACATGTACAACTTGACTGAAATATAAATTAGCTGTATGGTTGTAATTCCATCTATCCATTCACTTGTTCATTTATCCACTCATCCATCCATCCACCCATGGAGCCATCCACTCATTCATCCAGAGTTCAAAATAAGCACTTGTCCATTTGTCATGACAAATGAAAATCTATTCAGACAAGTGAAATGTATATTGGTGGTTGTCCAGTGGACAAGTGAAAATGTTCAATACAGTTTCATTTTAAGCAATCAAAGACATCATCCTTGTACTGAGATAAAACAAACTATTTATTTGGACAAGTGAAAATACTGATGGGCAAATAAATTTCTAGATGTATTTGTCCGTTGGACTAGTAAAAAATTCTGCTTATTTCTATTACTATCATCCATCCATCAAATTAAATGTAGTAACTATCAGTTTATATGGTTACTCCCGGTATTCATTTGTTCAAACAGCTACATATACATGTATTTACCTACTCATATTTCACTGTTCTCTTCATTAAGCCATCTGCACACCCAACCACTGAATCTATCCATACTTCTAGAATACAGGAACATGACTCTAAATATGTACGAATACATCTAGAAATGATCAAACAAAACAGTAACTAAGTTACCTTTTTTATATTCTAAAGTATGAAGACTTTGTAAGGTAATGCTTACATTTATATTGTTGGAATGTCTTTCATCTCTCAAAAGACATGTCACAATTATCAGACCAAAAGGTTAGCATGGTTTGGTAGTGATTGTTGTATTTTGAATATTAACAGCACTGATCCTAATTCCCAAGTTATGATTTGTATTTAAAATAAAATGTATTAGGAACCACTGGATGACCAGAAACACATTGGGTTTTCAAAAACATGCACATTATTTCTCTCTATTTTTTATTCATTATTACTACTAACAAAGTAATTGATCTCACTCATAATCTTTGCATGCCATACAAACAGAGTCAAGTTTAGTACAACTGATTCCTGTCTTAGTAATGCCATAACAAACTAGCAAATTCACAAATTCTGGCAAGTTGAGTGCCAGCAGCTAAATAGGGCCATCAGAGACAGATGAGTTGCATAAAGACAACAAACTTGTTGGCAATATCTGTCTGGCATAATGTTACAGAGTGTTTACCTCAAATGAATATACCCAATTCTGTAAATTGTCCATTAAATATACTCCAATAAAAATGTTTTACTTTAGTAAATTAAATTGTTTGCTGTAATTTTTTAGTTGATAGTATGATGTCTACATTTCAAAGCAAAAGTTAAATAATTTGGCGGAAAGCCACCATTATGCAACCTTGATTTACCATCTTTAAGAAGACATTGTAAGCAGGACACATGTATATAACTTATTTAAAAAAATTAATTATAGCTTAATTTTAACATGCTTAATAGATACAGCATGTGCCTTTAAATATTTGTTAGACTGAAAAAATAATAATTTTGGTAATGTGTTTTCAAAGGATTTTTTTCTCTTTATTTTTCAATGCTGCCTGTTTTAATACCATGTCAGGTCCAGCTCTGGGTCAGCAGAAAATTTCGCCAACTTATCTATTAATCTTCAAAAAATTGCAGAAACCCAGTTCTTTTGTATCAAAATATCAATTATTACATGGAATTATTTTGCCAAATGAAAATAAAATTTGCCAATTGTTTTTAAAATTCGCAACTGGCAAATTTGGTAAGTGCCAGAGCTTTAGAATTAAGTCAGTGTTAGGTAATGCCAAAAACATTTTATAAATTTTGAATATTTTGGTGGGGGGGGTTCTTTCTAATTTTTTGATCAGCTGCTATTTCCGATACCCTAGATGCCATATTATACATGTTGTATAAAAAGTTGTTTATTTCTATCAGGAAATGTGTCCTGGACTAAGGAGCCGGTGTGTAAGTCAACACCTGCGCCCATGACAGGTGTGCTCTACAACAGCTTGCTCTGAATGTGCACATTGAACCCTATCACCTGACCTGACCTGACCATCAGGAAAGGCACACGATCACTTGCACTACCCCTCTACACACACCTGGAAAGTATTTTAAAAAGTAACAAACTGATTGCCTTGCAATAAAATGTTTAATACATTTCATTTGAAACTTCATGTCATTGCTCACCTAGCACCATTTCAGAAGAGTGATCTTCAGCTCACCTTAAGACTCCGATCATGGCAAATACTGTATTTAAAACCAATGTTTTGGTGTCGCAATGCCACAAAAACAGTATTCTGCAGTGTCATTAAATAATCATTCCTTTCCTTTCTTTTTGCCTTCGTCACGAGACCCGTCTGCACAGGGTAGGTGAACTGAAGCATGCCAGTCAATACAGCCTACAAGGCTAATCCGTGAATACAAGGTGGCCATTTCGCTGCAGTGGAGTAAACACGTGTAACGACACACACCCATTCAATTTCACTGCACTCCCACACAAAAACACACCTCGCTGATCTGACTCACACAACACTTTAATGAATCTTTATTCCATGTCAGGTAGATGGACTGGACACAACTTTAGGCCTCCCTAATTGGAAATAACAGTTCCAGTGAGAAACTTCAAAGGACGGGATCTAGCTCAGTTGGTAGAGTGCTTGCCTGAGCTGTTTGGGTCGAAGGATCAAAGGATCGAATCTCCTCAGTGGACCCATTCTCCAAAACAATTTCCCCCCTGTCCCAGCTAGTGCCTCATGACTAGTACATAAAATGTATGTGTTGTCCTGTCTGTGGGAAAGTGCATAATTATAAAAGATCCCCTGCTTCTAATGGGACAAATACAGTAGGTCTCATCTTAAAATCAGGGGTGGGAATTGGTGAACTATGAAAAAAGAGGAAATCTAGAGGGGTCCCAAAAATTCTTGAAATCATTGATTAAAATCTGTGCCATCTGACATATTTTGGAGGAAAGGACGATTAAAATGCGAGGAAACGCAATGTTCCATGAGAGGAAAACAGATGATCCGAGGAGAATTCCCACCTCTGTAAAATATATGTCACAAATGACAGGGATTCTAGATTATGGTAGCCCCACTCCCATGGCTAGTAGTATTCAATGCTGGGCTAGTAAATAACTACTATTGGCATGCCCGACGGCTAGTGAACTTTTTTGGGGGTCAATGTTGCTGTTTTAAGTCTATTTTGTACATATGAATATCCTGCCCCCCACCCCAACCCCCAATGTTAGTGTTTTTAAGCTCTATCTCCCTCTTTAGGTGACATATCTGATTATTACTATTATTTAGTAAGACTGTATTAACTTAAGTAAGGTAGGGCTAGTGAATTTTTAATCGTGGCTAATAAATGTTTAAAATCACTGATCCCATGACTAGTGGATTTTATTAAAATACTAGAAGCCCTGCAAATGATCAAATGTTTGACGTCCAATAGCCGATGATTAACAAATCAATGTGCTCTAGTGGTGTCGTTAAACAAAACAAACTTTAGAAACGTCATTCTAAACAGTAAGCAGTTTCAACAACAAATAATAAAGAAAAAAGATTAAAGGTGAGTATGCAAAGACTGTATGATGTGTTTAAATAAAATTAACAATTCAAATGAACAAACAACATTGATCCCATGACATCTAGTACCTTAGATGCTTTACCAGCAAGCTAAATGTTCTTAGCAATGAACCAAATGGTGAGCTCTTGATAACAGACAAGCACCAGGCAGTATATCGTGTTACTATGAGCACAATAATTCCGCTCTGACATAATATTAACCTGCTTGCTGCAAACTGGAGAAATTGCTTGGTGACCGAGTTTACCATCATAAAACCCTAAGTTAATGTCTACACGCAGTTAAATGTCATGTTTTTTAGTGTGACAATTTATGTGTATGTGCAAAAGACATAAACAGGATAAATGACGACTCGGAATAAACATTATATGCCGCTGTTGTCACGGAAGATAAGTACTGTACCGACCGAGTCCGGAATGAATTAGTGGTAGGAATTAAATCGTACACTTGTAAGATTTTATGGTCATGTGGTAATTCAGTTCCATCAAATAATTACGTCTTGTAAACTTTTATTACAGCAGGGCTTCTAGATTATGGTAGCCCCACTCCCATGGTTAGTGATATTCAATGTTGGGCTAGTAAATAACTACTATTGCCATGCACGACGGCTAGCAGAGCTTCTAGATTATGGTAGCCCCACTCCCATGGCTAGTGATATTCAATGTTGGGCTAGTAAATAACTAATATTGCCATGCACGACGGCTAGCAGAGCTTCTATATTATGGTAGCCCCACTCCCATGGCTAGTGATATTCAATGTTGGGCTAGTAAATAAATACTATTGCCATGCCCGACGGCTAGCAGAGCTTCTATATTATGGTAGCCCCACTCCCATGGCTAGTGATATTCAATGTTGGGCTAGTAAATAACTACTACTGTCATGCACGACGGCTAGTGAATTTGCTTTGGTAAAATGTTGCAGTTAAGTCTTATTTTGTAAATATAAATATTCTGACCTCACCCCAATCCCCAATGTTAGTGTTTTTTAAGCTCCATCTCCCTCTTTAGGTGACATAATCTGATTATTACTATTATTTAGTAAAATTGTCTAACTTAAAGTAAAGTAGGGCTAGTGAATTTTTAATTGTGACTAGTAAATTTGTAAAATCATAGATTAAAAAATTTTCTAGAAGCCCTGCTTACAGTGAAACTCAACCACAGTTTACTACATTCTTATAGAATCAACTATTTTTTTATGAACATGCAATATGACAAGAATTGGAATGTTTAGTGACAACTTCATGCATTATTTTATCTGAACTATTAGGCATTAAATATAAAGCAATTTAAATGCTAGGTCTAGCTAGTATTACATTAAATATAAAGCAATTTAAATGCTAGGTCTAGCTAGTATTACATTAAACATAAAGCAATTTAAATGCTAGGTCTAGCTAGTATTACATTAAACATAAAGCAATTTAAATGCTAGGTCTAGCTAGTATTACATTAAGCATAAAGCAATTTAAATGCTAGGTCTAGCTAGTATTACATTAAACATAAAGCAATTTAAATGCTAGGTCTAGCTAGTATTAAATATAAAGCAATTTAAATGCTAGGTCTAGCTAGTATTAAATATAAAGCAATTTAAATGCTAGGTCTAGCTAGTATTAAATATAAACAATTTAAATGCTAGGTCTAGCTAGTATTAAATTTTGGTAAGTTAAAGTTTGTTTTGTTTAACACCACCATTAGAACACATTGATTCATTAATCATCGGCCATTGGATGTCCACCATTTGGTAACTGTCAAAAAACTTTAGAAGAAACCTGCTACATTTTTCCATTAGGAGCAAGGAATCTTTTATATGCACTTTTGTGGACATGTTAGCACATACCACAACCTTTTATAAACCATATAGTTGTGGTGCACTGATTGGGATGGGAATATTAAGTAACAGATTTGCTGCTATCATAATATTCATATTCACATAGGCTATTCCTTCTATACAGCAGCAAGGATCTTTTAATATGCACTTTCCCAGACACAAGACATAAATAACATGGTCCATTATATCAGATATTGAGTACATGTATGTCCACATTTAGAATAAACTTTATGTATTAAATGCTTAATGCATATGCAAAGAATTTTAATTATGCAGCCTGAAGGATGTGTGTAGAACAGGTCTGCATCATGGTAATATATTTTATTTTGAGTAAACAGCTGATGAAGCTTAAAAGATGAGTTATATAAGTCCAAATAGGACTCAAAACAACGAGTATATAATACCACAGATATTACACAGCAGCATCACAATATATATTTCAGTCATGTTTCACTGTCATAAATACATGCATATATAATTAACCAATGTCAGTTTACAGTACAGACACAATGGCAATACATTAATCAGGTTTGGCACCATTCTGCACTAATTTCACACTAAAGCACACAAATGCATGTGAAGGAGTAATATCTTGTCACTTCGGAGCTAAATTGTTTCTTTTGCATACACGTATTGCTCTTTACCCTCAACATTAGTTCTGACAGCTCATTACTTATTTAGATTTCCTTTGTCGAGTGCATGCATGTACTTGAAAACAATTAGTGGCCAACACTTGATCAAGGAAAGGAAAGGAATATTTGTTTAACGACACCTCACCACATTTTAAACCATGGCTGTCTGGTGTCAAACATATGGTTATTTCAAGACATGGTATGGTTATGATATGGTTATGACAAGAAAAAAGCAACTCCAGGGCTTGAACTTAAGAATTTGTCTCCCATGGCAATATTTAAAAGAATTGCAAAGGGTGAAAGAGTCCACCGACAGCAATTTTGAGCCTGCCTATGGCAATTTTTTAAAAAGTGACACTTGCAGAAAATAAACCTGACTGAAAGGCTATCTTGTTATTTGTAGACATCTTTTAATGTGCAAATGTTAAATATTGTCAGATAATGTACACCAGGTGTATACATTTCGCCATTGTTGAGGAGCTTTACCGACTGCACAAAAGTGTCATCGGTGATGCTCTCTACCTATGGCAATTTATATCTCAACGAAGGCAATTGTTATCAGTGCCGCTGTTAAATTCGAGCCCTGAACTCCTAACAATAAAGCAGCAAGGAACACGTAAAATGCACTTTCCCATATATAGTTTTTGAAGAGAGCACTAGCCAGGACTGAGAAATGTTGTAAGTCTACTGAAGGAAGGAAATGTTTTATTTAACGACGCACTCAACACATTTTATTTACAGTTATATGGCGCCAGACATGGTAAGGACCACACTGATATATATAGAGAGAGAGGAAAGCCACTGTTGTCACTTCACGGGCTACTCTTTTCGATTAATAGCAAGGGATCTTTTATATGCACCATCCCACCGACAGGATTGTACATATCACGGCCTTTGTTACACCAGTTGTAGTGCACTGGCTGGAATGAGAAATAGCCCAATGGGGCCACCAACAGGGATCGATCCTAAACTGACCGCACATCAAGTGAGTGCTTTACCACTGGCCTACGTCCCGCCCCCTAAATATATTGAAGACGATGGATCCTGCGATCTATCACACTGTGGAATTTTCAAGTCACTGATAGCTTCAGCCATAGATGCTCATGTTAATGCATGTTAAACACAAATTTTAAAATTAAACTTTTATTTTTTAAATTATTTTTTATTAAAACGTTAATTTAATTTTTAACATTTTGCATGTATGCATTGTGATGAACATCCATTGGTTCAACTATAAACCATGTATCATTGATTTAGGTTTGTAAGATATGGAACTAAACATGAAACTTTAATTTTTAGTTAAATGAAAATGTTGATGCTGCCATAGCTGCCACTGGAACTAATATCTACATCTTGCATTTTTGCTTCATAATGGCAACACAGAAATTATAACAATTTTCTCAGTTTTGCTCTTCAAGATCCAGAAATCAATAAAATTTACATTTTAAGCTAGCTGTTTCTATGAAATCTGTACAAAATCTACATGTATATGGTCCAGAAAATTAACATTGAATATAAATAGTGTTAACCCAATCCCAGTCGCTACTGTATGCCATGAACAAAAACAAATATTTCAAATATGTTGTAACAATGAAGCACGGTGGTGTCAGCTAGACCACCAAGCGTAACAGATTTTAAGAGAATAATAAATGTACAGTATTATGTATGCAGCTCACATCGTTCCACACCTAATGTAGCATGTAACATTTTGCAACTTGACAACATACTTTTAGGTTAGGTCATTGTTTGCTGGATTTTCTGGGGTTTTTTTGTTGTTTTGTTTTGTTTTTTGTTTTTTTTGGGAGGGTTGTAGACAGCATTTATAACCGAAAACATTGTTCTGCATACCTACATATATGTACATTTTAAGAGTTCAAAATTTATTTATGAATTAACAAAAAATCGGAGAAAAAAAGGGGGAAGAAACTAATATTGAAAAAACCCTGAACTGAGGGAAATTATTCTTCTTCAGCAAAGTTACAGCAACATGTTTTTTAAATTATTTCTTTTTCCAAGTTTGTCTTAAACAGTAATGTAGTACATTCAAAAACTGTGCTCAAAGACCAGTGCATAAATGGTCTCACCTTTGATCCACATGTCTGCATTCTCCGGGGAATTCCTCGTGTCATCATCTTGGAGATCCACACAGCTAGCACAGGTACATGTAGCATGTCCACTTACTCCTGTAATGGAATCACACACAAACATGTAACGGTAGGAACCACTTTTTCCGTGAAGACAGAATAATGCCTCTACAGAGTGCCAGGTACTGAGACACATATCAAGATTGATGCTGGCACATTTTCGGCAAGATGATAATGAGAAAACAAGACCAGTGTAAGCATCCAGATCAGTCATGGCAGGATGGACAACAATGGCTTGCAAAGAGGCATACCAATAAATTATCTCATAATGATGACATATCTCAATACATACATGAATAGAGGTCATTAATAACACTTATGTGCACTTGTAAGAAATAACAACTTGGTATGTACATATGAAAAACAAGTATTATTTTCTGCAACAAATTCTTCTTTAACAATTGTATGCATGCTGTTGTTTATTGTGGATTTGTTCTTGTTTTTTTTTATAATATTATTTATTTTATTGTATTTTTTATTTGTTGGTGTTATGGGGTAGTTAGTTTTTTAGCCACAAATGTCACAGCCAGCAAAACACTAAGACAAGGACAATAAATATGCACATCTTGTATGTCTATGTAAACAATAACTTGCATTTATGTGAGGTAATTGTGGGCTCACATAACACAATTGCTGATCAAATTATATTTCTTTAGCATATGTTAACTTTAAATATTGATTTATGCAGCCTTTGTGCAGTAAATATTTCCAAGATAATAATTCAACCAGAATGAATTTCCTGCTTGTATTGTGTATGTATGGTAAACAGATGGATACTTTAATACTGCTGATGTTAAATAACTGCATAAATCTTACTGAATATACCAGTACATACAACATATCTACTATAAAATATAAACTATTTAATACAATTGTCAAGCAAAAACTGTTAAAAGAAAAACAAATATATATAGAAATCCTAATGTGTGAATTTAATTGTTTAGTATGTTTTTCTTGCAAAATCATTGTGATTATGTTATTAAATAAGAATTGTATGCAATTTTTGTGTGAATTTATCGATATATATAAGTCACAAATTGCTATGCAATTTTATACTAAATGTGCGACTGTTATATATCGATAAATTCAGCAAAAATTACAAACATTTCTTACAATTAAAAACAACACAACTTATTTACTTAAAAAATACTCATAAATCAAATTCTAATGTCCTTTTCAGGACTTGTTTTATATAATGACATCCCATTTGATGTATAGACATAATTTTCTGAGTTTTATCGAAAAATAACAGGTTTTTACCGACAAACAATTCTTATAATTACAAAGAACACAACTTACTTATTTAAAAAATATATATACATAAATCAGTTTCTAATGCCCTTTCCACGACATGTTTTACATAATGTACAGACATAATTTTCTGAGGTTTATCGAAGGTTAAAGGGAAATTTCTGAGTTTGCTGCAATTTTTAAGATGTTATCGACTAACAGAGACTTTTTAACGATTGTAATTACATATCAAATATATTTTTCTGATCATTCTAATATTTGTACTGGGTTAAATTTCATCTTATTTCCTAAAATATTGTTTTTTCATACATATGAAATTATTTGAAGACAAAATCCAGTTTGGGCTTCTTACAAATATTAAGATGACCAGAAACACATTGAATATACAGACTGATATTCTAAACAAGAAAATATATTTAATATGCAAATTTAATCGTAAAAATATTTTATTAGTCGGAAACATTTTACAATGCATTAAACTCAGGAATGTCCCTGTAACATTCAGTTTTTTTTAGCAAACTGCAGAAAGTTTGTTATCAAATTTTTCTAAATGGATCCTTCTCAGGATCATGTCTCCAGACACCCATAGAATGACATTTGGTGCTTGTAAAAACTCCATTTTTAAATTTTAATTTTAACATAGGCCATATTTTGAAACCACTGCTTCAAAATTCCTGAATCTGCAACTGAAATAAGTACCGTAGCCATTCTTTGAAAAAACAACCCCACCAATTTTTTTACTTCTTAGTATTCAGTAATGTGGTAGTAAGTAGTATTTTCTGTTTTTAAAAATATTAATTATTAAAAAAACAATCAAGGCTGAACCCTCCATCCCACGAGCCAAAGTCATTTAGATTTGATTTTACGATTCACTTGATCTTACAGCTAACACTATGGTTTTCAAGGTTGGCCAATCTCAGTACAGATATATAAACACTAAAGATGTTAACTGTAGGTTTATCAGGTGCTTTTAGCAAGTGTTGCAGATCTATGCAGAGACAAGGAGAAACATGGGGCAACTCATACAACAAACTGATATATATATATTTTTTTACCTTCAGAAATAAAAAACGTGTAAGCCTTGTATTTTGATCTTTTTAAAACATGCATTAAGATAAAAGACGAAAGAATGCTAAAAGTTAAAGGGATTATAACCAGAGTGTGTTGCCATTTAACATGTTTATGACCAACAGATCCTACTTGATAACTAAAATATATATTAAAGATATTTTCTTCTTTAGAATATTACACTCTGTATAACCACAGTGTTTAATTGTCATCCTATTAGTTGTATCCCAAAACGATTTTACCTTCCAATAATGTTCTATATATGAACAAATAAATACATACTGACACTTTAAGAAATGAAAAACGTGTAATTTAAGAGTTAATTAAAAAAATGTGATTATTCCTGCTAACTGGGGGCAGCCATTTGTTTTTGTTTTTGTGACATCCGATGGTATAGCTTGGGGTGAAATGACATCACCTCCGTCCAACGCTTCTATGCACAGTGTGAACAAACGCTCTAATTTACAAGGCGCTTCGCTTTCATCAACCTGACTTGTAAAACGACATAAATGACTTGATAGTATAATAAACTATTTAACTAAATATATTTGAATTTGCATCAATAGAACGAAATGGAGTTACAGTATTTTACTCTTTTAAAAAATCCAAAGAAAAAAAAGAGCATATTAGTAGGCCTATTGGTAGGGTACGTTCGAGTGAAAACAACCACTCATGATACCCAAATGATAATTTTTGTTTTCTTTGGGACTACATAATTGGTCAGTTATGTAATTTTAGATGGGAAAGTTTTACAGAATTACTTACAGAAATAAAGCAGGACGGCTGATAATGTCCATTACGATTTGAGGGGTGTCCCCACGGTTATCACACAATACCCTGTGATCTTAATAAAAGTGCCACGTCTTTTTTGTTTGTCTAGACACAGTGTCTGGGGACCGTCTAAATATACACCAGCCAATCAGGAACTACAGGTACAGGCCACTGAAAGAAAAGAACAAATAACCAAGAAAACATTCTGATTATTATTTCAGTACGTGGGTTAATTTATGTACAAAATATAAGACAGTTATTTCAACACTTTGACAATGGTGGTTTATTTTTTATTAAAAAATAATATATACTTGGTGCTGGCTACTGGGATGGATATTATTACAGAACATTGCAATGCATCTGCAAAAATCAGGTATGTTTTGTTTCTTCAGTTCAAAGACTAATTCCTGACGTGACACGTTAGGTATTACGTAACCACAAGCCAGAGGACGTATTCACTGGGATGGTACAAAATGGCTGTGCCAGTTATATATAATAGCCGTCACATTTAAGTGTTTTATTAATTAACTATACAATTATACTTGTTGATATTAAGCAATAATGTGCATTATATATCGTTGACTATGCATACCAGGCCAAATGTCCCCTCCTTTAAGTGTTTTGTGTATGTAGAAGAATGAATGAATGAATGTTTAACGACACCCCAGCACAAAAATACACATATACTATACTATAAGTAACTACATTATAAACTGTTATTGTGCCACTTCTAAAAAATATTTCCTTAATAATCCTTAAAAGTATCTAATATATGGCATAAAATGTTTAAATGTTTTCTCCCCATACTTTGTGTATACTGATTAAAACTGTAATTAACAGTTACGTCATTACTATTAGTATGCAGACAAATGTTTCGAAAAGACTGCCATAATATTTCTCAAAAGAATCAAATATAGTCGAAGAAGAAGATATGTTTGGGGATTTTTGCTCGGTTTTTTTTTTTGGGGGGGTGGGGGTGGGGGTGGGGTTGTTTTGGGGTTTTTTTTTTGGGGGGGTAAGGTTTTTTTTACTTTGTGTGTACTATTTAAAATATACTTATAACTACATGTAAACCTTTTGTTTGGCCACTTCTAAAATGCAGATACCTGTTTTAAGACCCTACGTTATTATTCCTCAAAAACATCTGATATACATATAAGAGCATGGTTTTTTGTTTATAATTTTTTTTTTTTTTTTTTGTACTGTTTAAATCATAATAACTACTATTAAAACATTTGTTGGGCTATTTCTATTATGCAGAAACCTGTTTAGACAATTGGAGAATCCACTATGTATGATAAAAGCTTATGATTTTTATTATCACTCTAAAAAAAAAAAAAAAGGCATTCTGAATACATCTGGAATATTGTCAAAATATGATGGAAAGCAAAACACTGATTGATTATCAGGAAGAATACCGAACATAATTCTGAGCAGCGTTTGCCGTCTGCTCGGTCAATTTCAAGCCATGAATATCTGCAAATTACTTCAATATGCATGTAAAATAGCACTATTATCAGACTGAATGAGATAAATTTATGTTTCTTCACCACAGTAAATTGTGGGTTAATAACCATATGGCTGTGGCCAATTTGGCCATTTCCCGTTATATTAAAATAATGTCCCCACTTAAATGCAGTACCACATTAATATCTACAAGCAGCTTTACACTGTCGTCAAATTGAAATATACATCTACGTGTATAAATCCCAGACAGATGCTTGTCAATGCTAAGCTGCTGACATCATAAAGATCTCTTTCAAGGATGAAATTTACTTGTCATCATTAATCACTTGTCACTTTCATTAGAGTTGTCTTCCTTTACAAATGTACTAGATCAAATAAGACTGCATGTATGTCACATTACATGTGTTACGTGTTAATTTGTTCACAAATGTAAATGTAATGGATATATTTATTGTGTGGCTCCTCTAGTTGCCGACATCTTTCAACGCCTATGAAATAGCAGATGCACTTAGTGGTTGTAACAGACGTGACCCATTAAAACCACTGCTCCACAAATGGTATTTAAACTCTGTCAATGCGCTACAAATGTACTTGCTAGACAGGCTACTCCAAGTATATGACGTAAACAAAAACAAATATTTCAATATATACGAGATCCTTTCATTGCTGTTAACTGATCAATATAGCTAATGTGGCCTTCAATGCTGTTAACTGCCAATGTGGCTTTCATTGCTGTTAACTGATCAATATAGCCAATATGACCTCCAATGCTGTTAACTGGTCAGTATAGCTAATGTGGCCTTCAATGCTGTTAACTGATCAATATAGCTAATGCGACCTTCATTGCTGTTAACTGATCAATATAGCCAATGTGACCTTCAATGCTGTTAACTGCCAATGTGACCTGCATTGCTGTTAACTTATCAATATAGCTAATGTGACCTTCATTGCTGTTAACTGATCAATATAGCCAATGTGACCTTCAATGCTGTTAACTGGTCAGTATAGATAATGTGGCCTTCAATGCTGTTAACTGGTCAATATAACTAATGTGGCCTCCAATGCTGTTAACTGGTCAATATAGCCAATGTGACCTTCAATGCTGTTAACTGATCAATATAGCCAATGTGGTGGCAGCGTGTTTCTTCTCTCATTAACTAAGACCAATGGTGATAATTACCAGTACTATAGTATATTAGATTAATCAATGTGCTGGGGTTGCATATTAAACAAAATGGGCTGAATTTACAAAGCATGTTTATGTCTTAAATGAGTGTAACTACATAGGCCCTACATATAAAATGCTTAAACACCTGCGTTCAAGAAAAACAGGCTTTGTAAATACGGCACAACATTTCTCACATATACCTGTGTAAAAGTACATGTGAGTATTTGTAATTACACACATAATAGTCCAATTAACATGTACTTAATAGGAAACCAAAAAAATTTTGTTTAGAAAATTTCCAAAATACGGACTGATGTCACTGATTTTTTCTTTTTTTAACAATGCATGATTAATTCCCACCAATCACTGGCAATCAATTTAACTCACTGCTTTACCTGTATATCAAATCATGTATCAGAACATTTGAGCTGAAGGGCATTTGTTTTTATTGGGGGTTTTTTCTCCCTTTTTAACACTTCATCCATTCGGCATGATTTTTATCTGACCAAACGATTTTTAAAAAGTCATAAAGTACCTACCTTTTATTCAAATGAAAAATAATTTCAAATATTTATAAAGTATAAATGACAATAATCAATAATTATATTACTTCATTACACTATGACAATACAGAATCAGACACCCATTAGATATGTCCATCTTTCACAATGTGGGATTATTATGTGTTTTGAGAGTTTATGAACTCAGTTAATTACGTAACTGCATAGGCATTGCTTAGTTTTTGTTCAAGGTTGTGTCTTGCAAAGCAAAGTCCAAACACTGTACCACATTGCAGTAAATGGAAGGAAGGAAATGTTTTATTTAACTACGCACTCAACACATTTTATTTACAGTTATATGGCATCGGACATATGGTTAAGGACAACACAGATATTGAGAGGAAACCCGCTGTCACCACTTCATGGGCTACCCTTTTCGATTGGCAGCAAGGGATCTTTTATATGCACCATCCCATAGACAGGATAACACATACCACAGCCTTTGATGTACCAGTTGTGGTGCACTGGCTTACAGTAAATGGAATACATCCATTACTGGGAACATTTCATTCAGCATCATGTTGCAATTCGCTACGCATGTTTCAGAGATAACTACACAATTTTAAAACATTAACCAGTAGTTGTTAATCAATTTTCAATTGACCAGAAAAATATTATTAATCAAATTAAAAAAAAATTAATTTCCCAGTGTCCAATATATTCCTTCCCATTAGATACCACTTTTGATTGTGACAATTAAAAATCACATTGTAATTGCTGAAACTTGTAACATAATTCTCTATGTATTATATGCAGGATACCAACCAAGATAAATACAAGAAGTCTGTTTTGTTTAATAACACCACTAGAGCACATTGATTTATTAATCATTGGCTATTGGATGTCAAACATATGGTAATTTTGACAGCCACAGTGAAGAAACCTGCTACATTTTTCCATTAGTAGCAAGGGAGCTTTTATATGCACCATCCCACAAACAGGATAGTACATACCACGGCCTTTGATATACCAGTCGTGGTGCACTGGCTGGAATGAGATATAGCTCAATGGGCCCACTGACAGGGATCGATCCCAAACCGACAGTGCATCAAGCCCCTAAGATAAATAGAGCAACTGATTTTTTCACCAAGTGAAAAGTAATTTTAAACTTGGACAAATTTTAATGATGACACTGTATATACATGTGTACTGTCTGTTATAAGACAAACACAACATAACTGCTCCACCTGTTTTGACCTAAGCCTTATTGCCAATCACTTGTGCATCGATCGCCAAAGTAATACAAAGCCAGCATACGGAAGAGTTTGAAGACGAACATCATCATCGTCTGATCTCCTGGGGAATTAACCACTCCGATTGCTGTAGCTCACAGTGGCTTTAAGAAGACGGTGAACATAGAGTACAGGAAATTAGAACATTTTATTAAGATAAAATAAAAAGATAAAGAGGGTGTACATGTAGATCTAAAATGTCTGCATATATTAAGTATACAGTGGAGTGGAATAACTTTAGTGTGTTAGTTAGAAGTTGTGTGGTGCATGTTCATGTCTATAATGACACCACCAGAGCACACTGTTTAATTATCAGCAATTGGATGTCATATATTAAGAATACAGTGGAGTGGAATAACTTTAGCGTGTTAGTTAGAAGTTGTGTGGTGCATGTTCATGTCTATAATGACACCACCAGAGCACACTGTTTAATTATCAGCAATTGGATGTCATATATTAAGAATACAGTGGAGTGGAATAACTTGAGTGTGTTAGTTAGAAGTTGTGTGGTGCATGTTCATGTCTATAATGACACCACCAGAGCACACTGTTTAATTATCAGCAATTGGATGTCATATATTAAGAATACAGTGGAGTGAATAACTTGAGTGTGTTAGTTAGAAGTTGTGTGGTGCATGTTCATGTCTATAATGACACCACCAGAGCACACTGTTTAATTATCAGCAATTGGATGTCATATATTAAGAATACAGTGGAGTGGAATAACTTGAGTGTGTTAGTTAGAAGTTGTGTGGTGCATGTTCATGTCTATAATGACACCACCAGAGCACACTGTTTAATTATCAGCAATTGGATGTCATATATTAAGAATACAGTGGAGTGGAATAACTTTAGCATGTTAGTTAGAAGTTGTGTGGTGCATGTTCATGTCTATAATGACACCACCAGAGCACACTGTTTAATTATCAGCAATTGGATGTAAAATGTTTGAAAACCTGTTACATTTTTCCATTAGCAGCAAAATATTTTTAATATACCCTTCCAACAGACAGGACAGCACATACCATGGCCTTTGATATACTAGATGTGGGGCACTAGCTGGGGTGGAAAAAACCCCAAAGGAATCCACCAAGAAGGTTTGATCCTATAATCCAAGTACTTCAGACAAGTGCTCTACCAACTCACAAATCTGAACTTTAAAAGTTTTATGAGAATGGGTTCTGGTCAGGAAGGAAGGAAGGAATTTTTTTATTTAACGACGCACTCAACACATTTTATTTACGGTTATATGGTGTCAGACATATAGTTAAGGACACACATATTGAGGGAGGAAACCTGCTGTCGCCACTTCATGGGCTACTCTTTTCGAATAGCAGCAAGGGATCTTTTATATGAACCATCCCATAAGACAGGAGAGACCATACCACGGCCTTTGATGTACCAGTCGTGGTGCACTGGCTGGAACGAGAAATAGCCCAATGGGCCCACTGACGGGGATTGATCCCAGACCGACCGCACATCAAGCAAACGCTTTGCCACTGGGCTACGTCTCGTCCCTCTGGTCAGGAAAGCTGGATGTGTATTTGTATCCAGTTTTCCACACTACTGTTGACAAAAAGTCATGCTATATAAGCCTACTTTCCAGACTACGTTCTAGAACTGCTTCTCAATGTCTTATACCGGCCTCAGTGGCGTCGTGGCAGGCCATCGGTCTATAGGCTGGTAGGTACTGGGTTCGGATCCCAGTCGAGGCATGGGATTTTTAATCCAGATACCGACTCCAAACCCTGAGTGAGTACTCCGCAAGGCTCAATGGGTAGATGTAAACCACTTGCACCGACCAGTGATCCATAACTGGTTCAACAAAGGCCATGGTTTGTGCTATCCTGCCTGTGGGAAGCGCAAATAAAAGATCCCTTGCTGCCAATCGGAAGAGTAGCCCATGTAGTGGCGACAGCGGGTTTCCTCTCAAAATATGTGTGGTCCTGAACCATATGTCTGACGCCATATAACCGTAAATAAAAATGTGTTGAGTGCGTCGTTAAATAAAACACTTCTTTCTTTCTCAATGTCTTAACATTTGCTTCCCACTCCACAAAATGAATTTGAGCCTTGAAATGTCTTACTATGGTTAGCTTTCTGTTGCCGGAGGACTGCCAGATCAAGAGATTGCAATATTAATAGCCCAGGCTTGATGAAAACATGCAGCAATGTATAAACAGGCAAGAATTAATACACTCAGGCATGCAAACATTTCTGGCCAAAAGCCTTCATTGGACACATCATAATATCATAGTTCTCACAAAGCATCTAATGTAGGAAAACTGTCTTGTATTAAACCATCAACTGTCTGCCGACGTCATTTTTTTATAATTTAGTGTTGTAGCGGGCTGCGTAATACATGTCTATAATATATAACCATATGTATATATAAAACCTCAAAGTAGTCTGTGAAATTTCATATGACATATAATGTCATGAAAATTACACTGATATGCATCCATTTAACAAAGATAGTCATAAATAAGACCAGATGACCTATGTTGCCATGACATTTTATAAATCCACTTAAGAATGCAGGGTGGATCCTGTATGTGTGCGAGGGATGAGGGGTGGTCCTCTGTAAATAAAAAAAACTAATTAATTAATAATCGGCTATAGGATGTCAAACATTTGGTAAATATGACACATAGTTACCAGAGGAAACCTGCTCCATTTTTCCTAATGCAACAAGGGATCTTTTATATGCATTATCCAACGGACAGGAAAACACATACCACAACTTTTTACCAGTTGTGGTGCACTGGTTGGAACGAGACCTGGGCAAATAAATGCATTATGGTTAATGTTACTCACATACATAAACTAAATAAAAGTTTGTTTTAAAGTTTGTTTTGCTTAACAACATCACTAGAGACCATTGATTTATTAATCATCAGCTATCGGATGTCTAACATTTGGTAATTTAGTAACATAGCTACAATTTTTCTATTAGTAGCAAGGGATCTTTTATATGCATCATCCCACAAACAGGATAGAACATAACTTTGATATACCAGACGTGGTGTATTGGCTGGAATGAGAAATAGCCCAATGGGCCCACTGATGGGGTTAGATCCCAAACCGACCATGCATCAAGCGAGCACTTAAACTGAATTAATTTTAATAAAAACACTTGAACAAGTTGAGATTCCACAACTCACCTAAAGTACACAATGTATACACACCAGTCTACATTATGTACATCAGAACAAAATTGATAATACTAGAATATGCCTTTTCATGAAGAGTACCCCTCCCAACAAAAATTATTGGCCTGCACCTAAGAAAGTAAACATTTAACAATGTCAAATACAGAACTTCAAAGTAATAAATAAGAAAAGATTACCAAACCATCTGTATCTATCAATGGGAAATACAAAACTTCAAAGTAACATATAAGAAAAGGCAACCAAAGCAACAGTGGAATACTAAGTCCAATAAGTGCAACCGCTAAACAGTGTGAAAGATAAAGATCCAAGAGTAAAAAGAGACTAGACAAAACTTTTAATCAGGAGATATTTAACAAGGCCGAGAGCTATGGCGACGGTATAGGTTTGTCTATTCAATATCTTGAAGTACTAAATATTTGTTAGTATGTTTTAATAAAACTGTAGTCAAATAAAAACCGTATTTATATTCCTGCCTATGGTTTACAGTACCTTTAGTTATTGCCGACTTATCATTTCATTTAACGGCTATATCTCTCCTCAAAGTTTAATATAGTCAAACCTGTCCTAGCAGCCACCTGTAATCAATAGACACCTGTCATTAGAGGCCACTTTTTTCCTCCCAAACAATGTTTAATGTAAATACACACATGATATAACTGGTCACCTAAACTGGATCCCAACTGGCTAAAATACCTGTGTTAAGCATCCACAGCAATGGTTTACTGCACCGAATAAGCAGTCTTCATACCTTCAAAAATATACTAGTACTCATTCAGTCCCATATCTCCACAGTGTATCAATTAAGAAAATGTGACTGTGGAATGCATCTAATTGCCTCTGAATTAGCTCAGCTTGACATATGTAGATGCCTCTTCTATGACAATGCATTGCAAGAAGTAGTAATTAAATAAAAAGAGAAATCAAGCTTGGGATAGATTAATTCCAAACAGTTAAATTAATACTATTCATTTACAGTTTATTATTTATGAAGAAGGTGACATGTCATAAGTTGTCTTATAGTAAACTATAAAGAATTAATTTGCAGTATAGATGGTTAAAAACAACAAAAAACCCAAAACAAAGATATTAAAGACTGTAAAAGTGGCAGCCTGTATTCGGAGATAACCTGCCTTAATTAAGCAGTTTTAAATCTCTTTGGTTACAAATATCTTAAAATGGATAGTACATTCTCAGATGGAATGTGTTTTTTTTTTAAAAGCACTATTCCTAATAAAATAATAATAGTAATAATAATAATAATCCCTGTAAGTGCGTCTCCATTTTCACTGGTCTTACCTGCATAAGGCAGGTCCATTTGATGAAACGTGGTGATCAGTACACGTAGATATATCTTTTGCACCACTGCATAATTCATGACAGCTAACATCAACTCTAGATTTGAAAGCACCAGATGTGTTGTTTGATGTCCATGCCAGAGCCATCACAGATATTCAACCTGACTGCTTGATGACTACTCAGAATATGTCAGTTAGTAGTACTGGTCTCACTGGTACTATTGTTAAAATACCAGGTGTAACAATACTACATGCAGGTATTAAAATACCAGGTGTAACAATGCTACATGCAGGTTTTAAAATACCAGGTGTAACAATGCTACATGCAGATGTTAAAATACCAGGTGTAACAATGCTACATGCAGGTGTTAAAATACCAGGTGTAACAATGCTACATGCAGGTTTTAAAATACCAGGTGTAACAATGCTACATGCAGGTGTTAAAATACCAGGTGTAACAATGCTACATGCAGGTGTTAAAATACCAGGTGTAACAATGCTACATGCAGGTGTTAAAATACCAGGTGTAACAATGCTACATGAAGGTTTTAAAATACCAGGTGTAACAATGCTACATGCAGGTGTTAAAATACCAGGTGTAACAATGCTACATGCAGGTTTTAAAATACCAGGTGTAACAATGCTACATGCAGGTGTTAAAATACCAGGTGTAACAATGCTACATGCAGGTGATGTATGAGTTCATATTCCAGCACAGACTCTATCCCATAACGTGTCCGCCTGTGAAGCGGTCGGTCATCGGATCGATCCTTCTCAGTAGACCCATTC
Source organism: Gigantopelta aegis (assembly GCF_016097555.1). Classification (NCBI taxonomy): domain Eukaryota; kingdom Metazoa; phylum Mollusca; class Gastropoda; order Neomphalida; family Peltospiridae; genus Gigantopelta; species Gigantopelta aegis. Next base: position 81,746,147 of record NC_054704.1, on the reverse strand, counting down.
GCAGTTTGAGCTATTTTCTGTTCCAACCAGTGGTCCACAACTGGTTCATCAAAGGCTGTGGTATGTGCCGTCCTGTCTGTGGGAAAGTACATATAAAAAAAACCTTGCTGCTTATCGGAAAGAGTAGCTTATATGGTGGCAGCAGGTTTCCTCTAAAGAAATATGTCAGAATGACCATATGTTTTACGTCCAACAGCCGATAAGGTAAAAATCAATTCACATGAAACATCGTATACCCTCAGGATAATTTGGATTATTTTCAAATTATTTTCGATTCACTGGCATGATTCTGCAAGTAAGGTTTTGATTGGTGGACATGAGCTCCAACTGGCTGCGGTTAGATCCACATGTAATAGTGGAGCTAATTTTAATTAGATTGAAAATCAATGTGCTCTAGAAGCGTCATTAAATAAAACAAACTTTTTTACTATCCCATAATAGGGGGCGGGATTTAGCTCAGTCGGTTGAAGAAGAAGAAGAAGTATTTTATTTAACGACGCACTCAACACATTTTATTTACGGTTATATGACGTCAGACATATGGTTAAGGACCACACAGATTTTAAGAGGAAACCCGCTGTCGCCACTACATGGGCTACTCTTCCGATTAGCAGCAAGGGATCTTTCATTTGCGCTTCCCACAGGCAGGATAGCACAAACCATGGCCTTTGTTGAACCAGTTATGGATGACTGGTCGGTGCAAGTGGTTTACACCTACCCACTGAGCCTTGCAGAGCACTCACTCAGGGTTTGGAGTCGGTATCTGGATTAAAAATCCCATGCCTCGACTGGGATCCGAACCCAGTACCTACCAACCTGTAGACCAATGGCCTAACAACGATGCCAATGAGGCCGGTCAGTCGGTTGAGTGCTCGCTTCAGGTGCTTGCTTTGCAGGATTGAACTACCTCAGTGGATCCATTCAACTGATTGGGTTTTCTCTCGTTCCAACCAGTGCACCACAACTGGTCAAATGTATTATTCTATTTCTTACATAAGCAAATTTTTACATCTTTTTCGACTAAAATTTATTTACAGCTCTTGCACTTGTAGCTAACTTACAAATGATTGTCAGTTTAACTATACATCACAGTGTAATCGATTTCAATCATGCTGTTTTTTCATTGGATGTATGACATTGGTGACCTGATCATCAACTGGGAGCAGCCAGTCATATGTCTTGAAATTGTTAACACATGTACATGTGTAAACAAGTATGTGTTATATAAAAAATAAACAAATGATGTTCTCACCAACAGGTATAAGAAATCATTTTAAACTGGATTGTGGTGGACAATAACACTTAAAAAGCCCAGCAACATGTACCGCTATATGCTATATGTTTCTAGCACTAATGCCAAATATCTCTGAGCACATTCTAAAAATGTATCACAAAACTTCAAGATTTTGTTCTCACCATGATCCTGCACAATAACGTTGTATCTTCAGCCTTTTTTCAACTGGCCAACAACATGTACAATGATGCTAATTTAAAGCAAACTTGTTCAGGATGAAGTCAGAATCAGATACTTTTATCTATCACAAAGGTGACAACCAGAGAACCAGACAAAGAGACAAATGAAACTGGTCTGTCAAAGCCTGGGTATGTGAAGGGTAAAATCCATTTAAACAACACTTTCTCAGTCACTTAATTTACATTCTTTGTGTGCTTTGTGCAGGAATTGAAGTGTCATGGTAATGGAATGGGGGAGCTCTCAACTTGACTCCCTCACTGCAGTGTGAAAATGGTTCGGATCATGCCTGAAGCAATTAATACAGGAGAAAGGAGCAGAGATTAAGAGATAATTATTAAGCATTCAGCTTACCTGCCTTAATTACTCCAGTCCATTAGCACTTCATTGTCATGTCCACTGTTGTCCACATACCCAAAGGGAATTGGAGATCAATACTCACTAAAATACCAGCCTGAATGGCACAACAGTTTAAGAGTACTAGATAATGGGTTCACATCCCAGACAGTGGGCACACTGCAAATTGTGACTATATCACTATACCAAGACAACCCAAACTATTATACTGTTTAATTCTAAAATTCCCATCAGATTGAACCAAACTGGCCTCGATGGCGTAATGGTTAAGCCATCGGACTACAGGCTGGTAGGTACAGGGTTCGCAGCCTGGTACTGGCTCCAACCCAGAGCGAGTTCTTAAGGGCTCAGTGGGTAGATGTACGGCCACTATACCCTCTTCTCTCTCACTAACCACTAACCAACGACTAATCCACTATCCTGGACAGACAGCCCAGATAGCTGAGGTGTGTGTCCAGGAAAGCGTGCTTGAACCTTCATTGGATATAGGCATGAAAATAAGTTGAAATGAATGAAAGGTTGAACCAAAGATTTGTGAAAAGTCAAGACATCTGGACCCATGTGCATGACAATCAAATATTTTAAATCAATCAGTCAATTTAAGGCCTCAATCTGGTCATTGTGTATTTGGGTATAGATGCTAAAACTGGTGGTGATGTGATTATAAACTATTGGACTTACAGGGTGGTAGATATTGGGTCCTCATCTCGGTACCGGCCCCCATCCAGAATTAATTTTAATGGCTCAATGGGGAGGGGAATTGTAAGGTCACTACACCAACCTCTCTCTCACTAGCCACTAACAACTAATTATTAACCCACTATCCTAGACAGACAGCCCTGATAGCTGATAGCAACAAAATTCAAGCTGAAATGAAATACTAAACATATGTGGCCTGTGTTAAATGATGGGTTATTAAAACAATAATAATAATAATAATAATAATATATATATTATAATAATAATAATAATAATAATAAATAATTTTAAAATTTTTATAAGAAAATTAAATAAAAAAATAATAATAATAATTAAAAATAAATAAATAAATAAAGTAGTTTATTAACTGAATACAGACCAATACATTAGGTTCTTAATTACCTGTACCGTAAATGTAATTCTGAGGTAATTAACCTTTATAGTCTAGTCATCATTATAATCATCATTATAATACAGTTTTACTACATTAAATTTAAATTTTTTTAAATAATGATACCCAGTTAATATGGTTCAAGCATGCTGACATATAGGCACACTAGCTATTAGCACTGACCTAACATGGGTTAATAATTAGACCAGTCCAGAACATGGGGATAATAATTAGACCTGTCCAGAACATGGGTTAATAATTACACTTTAGTGCTGGAGAAATCGGTGTAGCAGTCTTATACACCAAGATCTGAATTCAGGTTGTGAACCCATCAACTACCACCCTTAATGCTTTTAACCATACAGATACATCTACTATGGATCTAAGTCCACTTTTAACTTTCTTTCCTTTTTTTTCTCTTTTTTTTTTTTTTTTTTTTTTTGGGGGGGGGGGGGGGATGGTTGGGGAACCTTTGTAGTAAAATAACTAAAAATACTAACTTACCATAATAGCACTTCTTCATATCAAATACACATTAATCTCATCATCTGGGGCATTCTTGACAACCAAAAAAACACCAAACACTTAGCACATTATTACATCTCCACTTACCTTGAAAACCAAGGCCATGAACCACTACAATGCAGTACAGGGCGTATACTATGTACAGTACCGGTAATACTGAAACAATGGCCTAGAATATCTGAAAGAAAGCCTGATCACGGACTGAGGTCAGGTCAAATGAAATAAGTGTACTGGTCACGAATTCTGGTGACATTTACAGCCCTCCCCATAGGTGGATAGTAGAACTGTGATGAATGTAACATGGTATCATAATGAACACCAGGTGGTGCAGGCTACACAATACGTCTTAGTGCTAGCTATATAAACACTACTAGGTACACGTAACACAAGTGGTAATATTTCTATCCACAGAAAACTGTTTTACGTATACAATTGAATGGGACCCTCCCCTCAAAATTGTTTTACCCTATTTACTAATAATGATGAATAACTTCAGTATTTATATCATGATAATAATATTTTTGCACCTGATATCATATGGGTATTATTCATTTATGTTTTAAAAAATGTAAAGTTTGCAGGTCAAATGCCTTTAAAATAGTTATAAGATTAGAACATAAAATTTTTCTGACCTCACCATTTAAAGAGCCAGATCCTAAGGCATATTTTTCACCTAGACGCTAGTTTCAACCCGTAAAAATGCACATTAAGTTTGGTTAATTTACAAACTTATAACAAATTTGGATACAACCAAGTGAAACAAGAGTCTGTGACATTGAAATGCCCTTAAAAATAGACTAAAAGGCGACTCGATAATTGTTACTTCTCAGATGCATGTGCGTTTTTAAAAATATGAAAAATTCATTTTGTGGTATTAGAAACACCAGGATGACCAGAAACACTTCGGTTGTACACAAAAAATTGATAATCTAAGCAATAAAATATAAGTAGTTTGATTTCAGTGATTATAAATGGCTCTAATAGTAAAAATCATGCCTTAGTGTTTAAAAACTAGGGTCTGTTCCTTTAAGAGGAGCCAACACTCTTGCTCCCCATCACTCCCCTGAATCTAGTTCAAGGAAAGTATTTTTTAGCTTCCCTTGGCATGAATGAATGAATGAATAAATGAATGAATGAATGTTTAGTATAAACAACTGCCGATTAACCAATATACTGTGATGGTATTAAACAAACCTTTCTTTCCATGATTATTTCTTTTATAGTCAAATGATGGCAGCAGACCCTCTGGGTATAAAATAATAATTATAGTGCCCCTCCCTCCACAACCTCCCCCATGTGATCAATTTTGGAACAGCCCTAGTGTATATGATTCTGTTAATACACTGTGTAACAATTACTTGCAATAATATAGCAATATTATGTTCTATGATCAAACAATTTAGTAATCAATATTCAATAATGCAAGCGAATAAATCTATTCATTTGGTGTTTTGTGGCAGGATATTGCTGCATTATACATTGCCTTGAAATAGCATATAGCGATATGTGATTTATGGTGCATAAATTAATTAACTATTGTTATACAATACTGTCCTACGTAAAATCAGGCTTCAAATCTGTATAAAGGAAAGGAAGGTCTGTTTATTAGCATCACAGAACAGCATTGATATCAAAAGGGTGAAATTTGCTAATTTTGATTCTGTTACAAGTTAAAAGGTACTCAGGTATAGTACACATCAAATATGCTTTGATATACCAGTCATGGGGCACTGGTTAAGACAGAGGATATGAAGTGTAAAATTACAAACCCTAAAATCTTGGAATTAATGGATACATTTCTATATTTATTTACAAAGAATACAGTACAGGGCTTCTAGAATTTTATAAAAATCCACTAGCCATGGGATCAGTTATTTTAAAGTGATTAAAAATTCACTAGCCCTGCTTTAAATAAATACAATTTTACTAATAGTAATAATCAGATATGTCACCTAAAGATTGAGCTTAAACATTATTAGATTGGGGTGGACAGTGTGGGGGGACAGACAGGATATTCATATTTACAAAATAAGTAAATGCAGCATTTGAAAAGGGTTTTTTTTCCCCCACTAGCCGTTGGGCTAGTTATAGTAATTATTTACTAGCCCAACACTGAATATCACTAGTCATGGGAGTGGGGCTACCATAATCTAGAAGCCCTGCAGTAAGAGAACTGCAGTTTAAAATGTGCCAAAGTACATGAAATGCAGCATCCAATTTTGAAACATTTCAAACCCATAACCACCTCGAAGGGGCACTTACAATATATGTTCTGTTTTGTTTTTAATGTGTACCCTCAAATTAGGGGGCGGGATGTAACTCAGTGGTGAAACGCTTGATTGATGCACGGTCTAAGATTGATCATCACCAGTGGGATCATTGGTATGTCAAAGGCTGTGGTATATACTATCCTGTCTGTGCGATGGTGCATATAAAAGATCCCTTGCCAGAATGTCAGAATTACCAAATGTTTAACATCCAATAGCCAACAATTAATAAATCAATGTGTTCTAGTGATGTTGTTAAACAAAACAAACTTCTTTCCTCAAATTATTTTCTGGCAGAAAGCCTGACAGTGACAGTCCATAAAGGACAATTGATCTTGCGACCCATAACACCTCAGGCAAGAGCTCTACAACTGAAGAACTACATCCCACCCCATAACCTGATGCCATATAACCTTAAATAAAATGTGTTGAGTGTGTCTTTAAATAAAACATGTCTTTCTTTCTTTCCCACCCCATAACATTCAAGCATACTGTTATGGGTAATTTCATGATGACTGATGTTCCATTTTTAGCCAATTGTTTTTTAATTTCAAACCCCTCAACCCCCCCCCCCCACCACCACCACCACCACCACCAGATCTGCGCCTGGACAGGTTAGTTAAAAACGATAAGGGTTACCTGAATTTGTTTTTGCATGACCCATAAATTGTTTTATATCAATTTTCAATTCCCAGTGACCAATAAACAAGCCATAAACAACACTGGTTGGTATGTGTTGATGTGGCTCACACGTTTTTCATTGTGTTATAGAAGTTAGCTATTATTTCATTCTGTAATACGATACTCAGCATTTTAACAGAACGGTGTCTCCAACTCTTGGCAAATTTTTATATTGAAATTTGAAGCCCACCATCAAGATTATACCTACATGTATATTAAGAAAACCAATAAAGTACATCATTGTGTACAGAAATTGGGAGGTCAAGCATGCAGAACTTGTATCTGTGATATCTTTAAAATACCAAGGCCGCAATCTTTTTGTGATAAAATAATACATGTATTTGCTATAAACATATAGGTATAAAGAGATATTATCATAAATATCAGATATAATGTTAGTAGAGTGAAGTGGTGATATGGTCTACAAATGTGTTCAATATTCACTTACAAGCTTGTGCACACAGATAGTTTTGCCAGATTTAATTACTGCGGAGGAATAATTGGGGGTGGGAGTGGATCCAATAGATAATTTGAAATTGGAAAATATAAAAGTCAAGGAGTATCACTGCCATGGTACAGGAAATACGCCAGTGGTTTTCAGACAAAATATTTCCACTGAGCTACATAATATTTACAATATATTTATTGCCTCCAACGTCTTATATACTCTTAAAGAAAAGTAGGGGAACCTGAAATATTAATGTTAATATCAACTATTAGACCGAACATACGTTTTGACCACAGACATCCTAGTAAAGAACGTTCAGGTCTGTTTATCAACACACCGAAACACATTCCATAGTTTGCACGTGCATCACGCAGTTGCCACGTACACATGTGGGGGATGTCATTCTCGATTTTGACAATTTCCAGGAAGATCAATTAATCACTGTGGAACATTATTTCTGTCAATCTTTTTCATTCTGTTGATCATACAGTTGTTATTGTTTTATTTTTAGTCATTTTTATTGTTTTACTTTGTGATTTACTGATAAAAAAACGTCAACTTTCAAATTTCACTTCTGACCCCAATCGTCCTTCAAGATCTTTTTTGGTGGCCATAAAACCTACTGTAATACTGAACTACCAGTTGTAATGTTTGCCCAATTAATTCACTATTATTATATAACCATTCCCCACAGCCTATATACTGTACAATTTTGGCAATTGTAAATTCTTATTAGAGTTCCCCTACTTTTTTTGAGAGTATATATAACAGCCATTTTCAGTTTAATGTATGAATCTCAGAACTGTTATAAAATAACATGAAATTTATCATATTTTACCTTAAGGGTCCATGGCTGTTCATAATTAATTAACAAGATTTTCAATAGCATACAAATTGTGTTCTGTTTTGTTTCATTTCTTCCTCTTCTATCATAAAAAAAAAAATATATATTGTAAAAAATAAATTAAAATTAATTAATAAAATTTTGTGTTAAAGTTACATTATTTGGTTACCATATCATAACATCATGTACATATGTGAAATACAAGCTCAAATGCACTTTTAAAGAAGTCGTGTGTGTTCGCTATGAACGGATATTGTCAAACGTATACGCTTGATTCGTTGCCTGTGCCGCCATAGCTCGGCAAAGCACAAATGACAGCCTGTTGTCAGTTTCAGTTAACACGTGCGTTTGCCGATTTCAAATTGTAGGGTTCGTCTCAAAAAATTAAAAGAGAAATCTTGCACTGTAGTTAAAACCGGTTTGATCTTGACAACGTATTATCGACAGTCGTACCTTCCTATTTCAGAATTGATATTTTATAAAGTGTTAGTAGAACTTTCAAAGTTTAGTTTGTATACTAGTAACATATTAATCATGTATATATTTTTTAAATAAAATATACTAAAGTAGACAATGAACGTTTTCACTTCTTAATTTTACGTGTTAAAATCGACAAATTCAAATAAATATTATTTCGTTTGGAAAGGGTAAAGTTGGGGGGGGGGGGGTCAAAGATAAAGCATATTGATTTAATAATCATCCAACCCCATACAACCGTAAATAAAATGTGTTGAGTGTGTCATTAAATAAAACATATCCTATCCTTCCTTCCATCTGCTGTTGGATGTCTAACATTTGGTAATTTTGACATATAATCTTAGAGAGGAATCGGGTGCATGTGCAGGGGGAGGGTATTGGAGGTCGAAACCCTTACTTGCCCAAGCTTAAACAAAATTGAAATGTATTTTTGGGGGGAACATGGCCCCATATAAACTTCGCTTAACACAGTCTATAATCCCAAATGCACTGAAATCCCTGCACACGCACCTTGGAAATCCGCTACATTTTTTTTTAGCAAGGGATCGTTTATATGTACCATCCCACAGACAGGATATCATATACCATGGTCTTTTTGTATACCCACCGATGGGGATCGATCCTAGACTGACCGTGCATTTCCAAAAAACACCTTTTTAGGTCCAAGTAATGAATAAAAATAACATATAGTCTTGAAAATTTTAAAGTAAATTGAACACAGTACCCTCTTCCTCTACCCCTAGAGCATTACATAATTAGTAACACCTCCTTACATGTAACGCATATACCAACAGCTGGCCACTGTCAAAATTTCAAGGCAAATCCCCCACTCACCGACCCCTGGAAAGGTGTTGTACCATACCTCTATGGATATAAATATGTTTTGGAGATATGAGACGACCCCTCAATCAAGACAGTTAAATTTGTTCAAAAATTGTGAAATCTCACGTGATCTCTTGTTGGGGAATTCTATACTTGTGATAAGCCAATGAAAACCGAGATCGGTACGAACCCATCAAAAGTGTTCCACTTTCAAATTCATGGCTTTGTTTTTGACCTGGATAAGCCAGCGTAATGAAACCAATGCGGAGTGCGGCGTCATATATGCACCAAACGTAATTGGATTTTCTGTTCTATATGCTTAAATAATAAAAATATTCCAGGGAATGTAGTTTTAAAGTACATTGGTATTAACCCTCTCCCCACTTGTGTACATGATTTGTATGCAAGGCTTCAGATCTAATTAATTTGGTCATCACATGTTTTGGGATTTTAAAAAAAAATCTGTTCTGAGCACAGCTAGATCTTTTGTAACACAATAATATTATGGTAATAACAGTTTTGGAAATTTAGAAATGCATTGCAATTTACGTTAATGTAATTAAAGCTTAACGTTTCAGTGGTTTTCTGGTGAAATGTTTTGGGGGTCAACATGTTAATGTAATTCAGTGGTTTTCTGGTGAAATGTTTTGGGGGTCAACATGTTAATGTAATTCAGTGGTTTTCAGGTGAAATGTTTTGGGGGTCAACATGTTAATGTAATTCAGTGGTTTTCTGGTGAAATGTTTTTTGGGTCAGCATGTTAATGTAATTCAGTGGTTTTCAGGCGAAATGTTTTGGGGGTCAGCATGTTAATGTAATTCAGTGGTTTTCTGGTGAAATGTTTTTTGGGTCAGCATGTTAATGTAATTCAGTGGTTTTCAGGTGAAATGTTTTGGGGGTCAGCATGTTAATTTAATTCAGTGGTTTTCTGGTGAAATGTTTTTGGGGTCAACATGTTAATTTGAGCATACTTATTTGGGTCACAGTATTTATCGCCTTGACTGTGGTGCATTATAAAGCACTGGCGTAGGAAGCGGGGGGGGGGGGGGGGGGGGGGAGCAAGGGGGGCATGTGCCTCTCCCCACTTTTCAGATATTTTGCTTTATATCTGCTTTATAATAGTGTAAAAGTGCGTAAATATAAAAATGTGCCCCCCACTTTTTGGCACCTTCCTACGCCACTGTAAAAACCTAGTACTCTCATGGAAATCCTCATAATTATGAATCGCCCGTTAGACATTAAAAAAGATCAATACACAGTGTCGCAATTTTTTTTTTGCTCCTAATAGAATTCAGAGAAATATTTGGATTAAGAACAAATGTATTAAAAACAAAATCTAATAGGATAAAAAGTCTTCTTCTTTTTTAGATATCTGATTTTAATTAGCAGTGGACTGTGGCTGTGACAGTGTGTATTGCTACAATATCAAAGAGATCCAGTTAGAAACATATTGGATTACCGCCTCATGTTTCCATGGTCATACAAAAGCCATATTAAATTTTCAATGTGTAAACATATAAAGAAAAACCTGTTTAAGTGACCACCTCGAGATGCTATCTTATAATTTTTCTAAACAAACTGCACAAAATCTGATATCTTTAAACTAGGCAGGTAAACAATTCACAAAATTCTCACAACACTGAAATCTTGCAGTGCAATATGCAAAGACTTGGAAAAGATGATTCGATGTTGCTGAAGAGAGCTTTGTGAATTAGTCCCCAGCTGTCAATCTAAGTAGCCATTTATGAACAAATCTGGGGCAGACTGTAGCTCCGAGGTACGACTGGTTGTAGGATCAATAACCCTAAGCAGTGTTTCTGCCAGAAAGACATTTTTGAGGATGGCGCTATGGAATTGAATGCAACCAGTCAACAGAGGGTATTATGTGAGGCCTCCCCCAAAAAGAAAATGGGTTACGTTTAGGGTTAAGGTTAAGAAAATCATACAGTAATGATAAAGTCATTAATTTTGTTAAAATGTTAACTTAAAAAAATAAAATCTGCAAACATTTTGGGGTATGGTGTCATACCCATTTTACCCGGCCAACCCAGAAACCCTGCTAAGAGGATTCAGGTTTTTATCATCCAAACCTGATACGTGAAAAGCAGTGGTATGTACTGTCTTACCATTACCGCCCCCTACCCCAACCTCCCTATTGTTAGGGTTAGTTTTAAGCTTATGGTTAGAGTTAGATTTAGGCTTAGGGTTAGAGTTAGTTTTATGGTTAGAGTGTGCACTTTATATAGTATATGTATCAATATAATGGCAAAACAGGCAGAAATCTTTCCCTGTCCCTTGCTACTAATGGAAAAATGTAACAGGTTTCCTCTGAGATTATATGTCAAAATTATACTTTTAACATCTAATAGCCATCGAGTAATTAATCAATGTAACAGTTGTGGTATTAAACATAATCAATTTTAACATGTCTTCAGTTCACATATAATATGAAAATAAATATAAAAATAACAAGAATTCCAAGAATTAAATGTCTCACCTACTACAGACTGGTTTGCTTTGAAACTCCATTAACTACGAATGTTTTAAAATACAAATAATGTTATTGACATTTATTTCTGTAACATGCATTGTCAACAAATACAACAGTGACTTCCGTTTGTAAAATCTTTTTTTGTGAGAGTCATTGCTCTCCTCAGAAATTAGGATACCTTAATTGTTAAAATGTAAATGTCACCAAACTGATAATAATATTCACTGTCATTTATAATCATACTAACTATACTTACTTTTCATTTTAGTCCTATTAACAAGTTTACCACTAATAATCATCAAACAAATATTAATTTAATCACTGTCATTTTGAAGTTTTAACTGCTCATTAATAATTAATTACTAACCATTGTCACCGATTAACTTTATAACTATCACTACAGAACCACTACTGTCAAACAGTTAATTATTAATCATTGTTCTTTTGAAGTTTTCACTGACGTCAGGCATAAGTGAAAGCGACAAATTCGGCAAACGCTAATTTACGCCCCTTGACAACATGCAAACATTTTGAAAACAAAACTTTTCAGGGGTGCAGAAATGGAAAATATTTCACTAGCCTGCCAGACCAGAACCAACTAAAATGTACTAGCCTGCCAGAATTTCTACTAGTCCGTCAGCCTAAAAAATATACTTTTGTTTAGCAAAATTTTGATATATATTTATATATTTAATGACAAAAACATTTTGGACACTTGGTAAGTTATCAACATCAAGTTACAAAAGAACGAAATCAAACCCCAAACCATAATTGACAAATCAATGTATGTTGAAATATTCTAATCGAGACCACGTTATCCACGTTTCTTTCATATAGATTTACAAAATCTATATATTGCAACATATTTTCAACGTAAACAAATAATTTTTAGGAACTAATGACCTTTGACAGGCCCCGTTTCCTGGGAATTAGGCTAAATTGGAACCACTATCAAAATTGAACCATTTTTGTTGGCGAAAACAAAACCGATTTAGCTTTAAAGGCACCTCAATGTAATGGCAAGAATGATACTTTTTTCTTTTTTATTTAAAGCTGTTAACAATATTTCAATGTAGGCCCCCTATTGCTGAAATTGATTGCAATTCACCGACTTCTAGCTAAATGCTAATAATTTTATCTCCGCTATATAAAAGTAAAACAAAATAAAAAATGATTAATATAGCTGTTGTTTTATTGATGATATTATTGTTTGTGTAATGATACCGTTTTAGCCATACATTTTTGGGGGGTTCCGTTTCAGCCAACGCTAGGTTCCGTTTTGTCCATTTGGTTTCATTTTCATTTGGGGCCGTTTTCTTTATAACCCGTTTCTGTGAACTACGAAGTCGTCTATACCCGATAATTGGCATGTGGTGCATGTATGACATCCTTCTGAACCGTTTGTTTGAATGGTTTGGAATTATTGCATAGCTGATGCGGAGATGCAGATTCAATACAAAATAAATAAGTAAAAAAATAAAATTATAATACAATCAATCAGAAAAAGATAGATCACCCGTCGAACTGGTAGTTGAATTTTTTTTAACTCGTCCGTCAGAATTTTTATTCACATTTGGCGGGCAGGCAAGTACTTTCTGCACCCCTGTAAAACCGATAATTAAATATAACATGGAGTTACTAATAAGTAAACAAGTAAATAAACATAGAAATATCATTTTATTTTGACATTTGTTAGAATTAATTTGCAAGATTGCTACAAAAGCAACACACCTCACCCACCCATTCTGCAAATTTGTGATATTTCGGAACACCTCAGCTGATTACGAATAGAAATAGGCCGAAGTGTTTATAATTCAGGTATGAAGACAACTGATAAAATAGCAACATAGTCTTTGCGTACTGTATTATCGATTATTTTGGCCGTTTTAACATTTTGTCTTCACCCTTGTATTAAAAATTATATTAATACATATGATTTGATAGTACATGTACTTTGTGAAGAAACTTTTTTTTTACATTAAAACTTTTAATACAAAATTTTACTTGAGTTGTTTTAGGTTTAAAATTCAATATTTATACACTTTACTATAAATGTTAACATTATTCATTAAAGTGTGCCATGTATTAAAGTATTCATGTGCCAGTTGATTGATTCCCTTTTCACACATTAAACAACCTATAAAACAAAATGGATTAACTGTCCGACAATGTATCCTACGTTTTGACCTTGAAGCAGACTAGGGTTTTTTTTACAATTAGGAAACAACTACTAGTAATTATTAATAAAGCAATGAAAAATGTTTTACCTGGCTTTCATTTATATGCTGCCATGACAATAAGAAACCATTGCTTCTTTAAAATTACATTCTCTGGTTACCATATTATAACATCACGTACAAATGTGAAATACAAGCTCAAATGCACTTTTTAAAAAGTTGTGTGTGTTCGCTATGAACGGATATTGTCAAACGTATACGCTTGATTCGTCGCCTGTGCCACCATAGCTCGGCAAAGCACAAACGACAGCCTGTTGTCATTTCAGTTAACATGTGCATTTGCCAATTTCAAATTGTAGGGTTCGTCTCAAATAATTAAAAGAGAAATCTTGCGCTGTATGAAGAACATTCGGTTGAGGATACGGTACTAGTCTTTAGTTAAAACCGGTTTGATCTTGACAACGTATTATCGACAGTCGTACCTTCCTATTTTAGAATTGATATTTTATAAAGTGTTAGTAGAACTTTCAAAGTTTAGTTTGTATACTAGTAACACATTAATCATGTATATATTTTTAAAATAAAATATACTAAAGTAGACAATGAACGTTTTCACTTCTTAATTTTACGTGTTAAAATCGACAAATTCAAATAAATATTATTTCATTTGGAAAGGGTAAAGTATGGGGAGGGTTGTTTAACGACATCAAAGATAAAGCATATTGATTTAATAATCATTCGACCCCATACAACCGTAAATAAAATGTGTTGAGTGTGTTGTTAAATAAAACATATCATATCCTTCCTTCCATCTGCTGTTGGATGTCTAACATTTGGTCATTTTGACATATAATCTTAGAGAGGAATCGGGTGCATGTGCAAGGGGAGGGTATTGGAGGTCGAAACCCTTACTTGCCCAAGCTTAAAAAAAATTGAAGTGTATTTTTGGGGGGAGCATGGCCCCATATAAACTTCGCTCAACACAGTCTATATCCCCAACCTGGCTAAAATCCCTGCACACGCGCCTTGGAAACCCGCTACATTTTTTTTTTAGCAAGGGATCGTTTATATGTACCATCCCACAGACAGGATATCACATACCATGGTCTTTTATATACCCGCCGATGGGGATTGATCATTTCCAAAAACACCTTTTTAGGTCCAAGTAATGAATAAAAATAACATCTAGTCTTGAAAATTTTTACATAAATCGAACACAGTACCCTCTTCCTCTACCCCTAGAGTATTATGTAATTAGTAAAAAAAACTTATGTATGCCAACAGCTGGCCACTGTCAAAATTTCAAGGCAAATCCCCCACTCACCGACCCCTGGAAAGGCGTTGTACCATAGCTCTATGGATATAAATATGTTTTGGAGATATGAGATGACCCCTCAATCAAGATAGTTAAATTTGTTCAATTTGAGGAATTCTATACTTGTGACAAGCCAATGAAAACCGAGATCGGTATGAGCCCGTCAAATGTGTCCCACTTTCAAAATACTGGCTTTGTTTTTGACCTGGATAAGCCAGCGTAGTGAAACCAATGCGGAGTGCGGCGTCATATATGCACCAAACGTAATTTGATTTTCTGTTCTATATGCTTAAATAATAAAAATATTCCGAATACTGCCGCTTTAAAAAGTTGTCAATATTAATATGAAAGCAAAAAGGGAAAAATATCCGCCCGGTCCCCTCCTCCCCATACTAAAAATAATAAAGGGAGGGGGGACCGGGCGGATATTATACTATACTGTTCCCTTTTTCAATAATTAAGTTTCCTAGATACAAGTCCCAGTGTCTCCCCCCCCCCCCCCCCCCCCCCCCCCCCCCCCCCCGATCACCAACCTTAGCTCGAGTACTCTGACTGTAAGAGAGCTAGACGGAAATACGCTCTCATTACAGTCAGAGACCAAGCTATGTATTTTTTTGGCAATTGCCGACAACCAAAAAGTTGGCAAAGATTTCTGCTCTAATACCACAACAATCCTATGTTTGACATGAAATACCTTTACATCGATCATTTTCGAGTTGATTGATTAAAAGAAATTCAGATATTAATCACTAATACACACACTACAGAAAGAAACCCGACAGCACCCACATTCAGCTAAGCTTCGGCAAAGTCCGGACAGCAGAATTCTAAGTTCTCCGACCTATATCGTGACGATGTGTCACATGATCGACCACTCAGCCATTCCGTCTCCCAGGGGCCGTCTCAAAACGACAAGTGCCCGACAATCACCAAAAAAAGTTTGTTTTGTGTAACGACACCACTACAGCACATTGATTCATTAATCATCGGCTATTGGATGTCAAATATTTGGTAATTTAATCACCGTGTTAGAGAGGAAACCATTAGCCGACTCTTCTATGTTGTAACGTCACTTGGTATGAGACAGTCCCTGTAACTGTTGCACAAGGCGGAATCGCCCAGTAGGCGATCACGTGATATACGTCACGAAATAGGTCACCGAGCTTTGTAATTCTTGCGACGGAGTGTCATGAAGCGTAGCTGAATGTGGGTGCTGTCGGATTTCTTTCTGTAGTATGTGTATTAGTGATTAATATGTGGGGTTTTTTTAATCAGTTAACTCGAAAATGATCGATGTAAAGATGTCAAACATGCGATTGTGGTGGTATTAAAGCGGAAATCTTTGCCAACTTTTTGGTTGTCGGGAATTGCCAAAAAAATACACAGCTTGGTCTCTGACTAATGAGAGCGTATTTATGTCCAAATGTCCGTCTAGCTCTCTTGCAGTCAAGAATACTGGGCTACACCAATTTCATCACTGCTGCGCCATACGCATGTAGAAAATGTTATATCACATTACCATTATTCGATTACTGCTAACCTTCAAAATATATAGTATACGGTACACTGCATTCTTGTATTAAAATCATGTTGGCATTGTTCAAAATGAATATAATTTGCAAACTGAGCAGCATTTGTATTGTAGACAGTCGTATCAAACCTATTTTCGATTACGTTTATCTGTTATTAATTCCAACCAATAATCACTGAGATCCGGATCCATGTCTTTTTTTCTTTGATGAAGACAAGTGTCCACCCTCAACTTTCTGTTTATTTTTATTATCAGTTGGAAAAATACCTAGTTAGTGCGTCAGAAACAAATTAATATATAATTCAATCCTCAAAGGGACTACACGGTCTTAGGAGCACTCGTATAATACTTTGACGAGTTACAGTAGCCAGTGTGAGGTAGCTTCACCGGTAGTGACTGCTTTCTCCAACTTTTCTGTTTTGTTGATAATTATGGTGTTATAATTGAAAGCGCTCTAAACATTCCAGCGCAAATTCTGTCTCAGACACACACACACAAGCACCCTCCCCTACCCATTTACGTGCCATCCCAGACAGACCCGTCACGATCAGAATTGAAAGTGTCAATCAAACACAACTATCTAAAACTCTTGGTGCATCATCTAGATCCAGTATATAGTATTTACAAATATTTTACTTTTTGTATGCTATTTTTCAGTCTGAAATGATTTATTAATAAAACTTTTTGTGGGCAAGCACGTTATGTAAATCAGTTAGATAACTCGCTACTCATTCAGCAATAAGCCATACAGAGTAATTTCCCTTCATTTATGGCAAATACATTGATTTTTAACTTCGAATACAAAACAAAAGCGTGGGTTTAAAAAAAAAAAAATACTTGTATTTGTAATAAAATAAAAGCTGTTCATGTGCAGATAAGTAGATTTGGATTCAGGGAAGAGATCTTTCATTAACGGACGCCATGCCACCATCAGCCAATATAACGTAAATGGAAAAGGGGAAGATATAAAATATTGTAGTATTAATTACGTGAACTAGTTTTGTTAAATGTTCACCTTTTTATTTTTTATTATCTAGTTCTTTGGTTATATGTTCGAGACTGGTTGTTTCACCCGCTTTCCCTATGCCAGACATCTCCTGCCATGGGAGTATGAGGATTCTTTGATTCAGGGGGCCTGGAGGGGTTGATTTGCCCGAAATTTTACCCAGATAAAAACTGCCCGAATTTTTTCCGAATTTGGGGGGGGGGGGGGGGGGGGAAGAGAATTGTCACACACACACGCCCCCACCCGGTCGTACGCCCGTCTCCTTTGTCCCCCTCCCGAACCCCCGAGACGACAATTGTAGTCTCCACCCAGCACATCACCCGCTTTATTAAATAAATAAAAACAGAGACATGTAGTTTCTTTCTTTTTTTTACTAATCACAAACACGTATTTTATGCATTACATGTATATGAAATGAATAAACAAGATTGTTTAATGTTCCATAAACACAAATACAACTTAAGATGAAAATGTTCTTGATGAAAGATTTCGATGGGTTTTTTTTTTTTTTTTTTAATGAATAAAGAACGTCAGTTGCACGTGTTCGGACTGCACGTGTCTAGTGCTCAGTCGGTTGGTTTAAGTGCAATAACGACGAAACTGTCAAATGTTCAGCACTTCTCAACATGTTATTACAGGTCTCACCACAAGATAAAGGATCCTGGACATTTTAAACAGGTGGGCTTTTGTTCTCCTTTTCTTAAACCAGATTTTCCAAAAAAAATTGGCGTACTCCGTTCACTGTTAAGTGTTAAGAGATGGTGAATTCGCGAGAAACATATTTGGATATGGTGCTACACACAGTATACACTATATTTGAAAGTTACTTTTTCTCATCTTCAAGCAGGCGACTGTTCATTTCTTTGCCATCTTCTTTGGAGTCTTGACCTTCTTGATAATCTTTTTGGGTTTAGAAGTCTTCACCACTTTCTTTGAAACCTTCTTGGAGGATTTTTTTATCTTCAGCTTCTTAGGTGATGAAGGTTTCGGAAATTTCGCCTTTGCTGACTTAAGCTTGATAACCTTTTTGGGTTTAGCAGCCTTCATCTTCTTCACCTTGGGTACTTTTGATTTATTTGACTTTGATTCTTTTTCATCCCCAAGTTTAAAAGAACCAGCTGCTCCAGTACCTTTGGCGTGTTTCAGGGCGTTGTTTTTCACCCCAGCCCTCAGAGCCAGCTTCAGGTGGCTGTTGACAGTTTTCTCATCTGCCACTTTGTAGTTCTTGCAAATGTACGAGAGAATTGCCTGTCTTGACGAACCGCCTCGTTCCTTCAAAGCAGAGATTGCACCTTTAACCATATCGCAGTAATTTGGGTGAACGGCAGGCTTCTTCGACTTTGAAATCTTTTTAGGCATCTTAGATTTAGTTGGTGGAACAGTTGCTACGTCCGTCATTTTGCAAAACGGCTGTAAAATTTGTCAACGAATATATTTTCGCGTAAACCGTCTCGAGTTGTTTAGCGAGTTAGTGGCTTCGGCAAGGCCACCTGCTATTTAATAACATGGCAAGCGCGGACGTCGGTGGAGCCACCAAAGCAGACGATAAGCGCGATGGAACGAGAAATGGCTTCACGTTTGTGCTTCTTAATACACAATATTAATAATTTAAATTATTTAGCAATAAATGTGGGTCTTTATTTTTTGATTACTATATAGATAGCATGTATATGTTATTAACTATAAATCGGGAGCTCTTGGCACGCACAAAAACCAGAGAAAATGTAGTTTATATAGTGAAGTAAACAAAATATTTGGCATGCAACCCGAAATGTAAATTTTGTAATACCGTTAAATACCATATTTTAAAAATATTTTTTCAATTATTTTATTATGCAAATCATTAATAATGTTTGCTATAAAGAATAACATAATTTACGGTGAAATATAACTTAATTTCAAAGCAATATTTGCCGTTACGAAAAAACAACAAACACGAAATAGTGTTTCTACGTGTTTCCGCCATTTCTAAGTATGGATCATTGGGTTTTAGTAGTACACAAACGAAATCACTAACTTGCGTTAATAATATGAACTAATTTCACCAAATATATTAATACAAACTTAATAGGCTTTATGTTGTTTCCACATTTTGTATATAAGGTTGGGTTACTTGATATACTTGTTCAGAATTTGATAAAATGCATCATCCCCAGATTTCTGTGAAAGGGAAAAAGGTATCAACAATGGCGTCTAAGCAACGTTAAATATTTCAGCTTTCAGCTGCGTCTGTTGGAGGCTTAGCTTGTGTTTCGGGAATGTTTTCAATAATCAAACAATATAAACTAAATATTATATTGGTAATAATTAAAATGGCAATATATTATATTTATAACTATTTCATTTATTTTAGTAAAAAGGGCATAATGTTTAGGGACGGTCCATAAATATCGATGTGCTTCACAATCCGAACAATGTTCGGAAGGGGGGGGGGGGGGGGGGGTAAAAGCCATGTTCGGATTGCTTTTCAGGTAAAACATCGGTCCATGGAAGGTCAATATTTCTTACAATTCGAAACAAGGGGGAGGGGGTAAACGCCATGTTTTGATTGCTTTTCAGGCCATAACATCGGTATTTTTGGGGCGGCGCTCTCTATAATCTGTTAATAAAAGTTATCTTGTAGTACACATTATATCAATGTTTTTATGTTAGGATTAGGGGAGGGTGGGGGGAGGGGGTCAAACCCAATCCTAACATTGTTAGGATTATGAAAACCATTGACATTTATGGACCGTCGATCCCTTATTCTAATTGTAGACCTAATTTGTAATCTACTATGAATTTATAAACGTTATTTCGCTACTATAAAAATATTCATTTAAAGTTATTTATTTTTAATACCAGGGGCGTACTCAGCCATTTTTGATGTGGATTCCAAATTTACTTCAATAAATTCATAAACCGAGACAGTCTAGTCTATGTGCATGGGTGTGAACTTGACAATGTGCCATTATTCTACAATTTGGTTATCCCTCTCCTTTTCTCTCGCGCGCACGGTTTTCCGTTGTTTTTTAAAAGATTTTTTTGGGTATTTTTGTTTTTTTGGAAAAATTATGTGGATGCCACTATGTACTTGCGTACAGGCAGGTACGCGCCTGAATACAATATAGATATATCGTTAATTTTGTTGTCTGTCAGTATAATATTAGTGCAATACCACAGTAATTTATTATATAGTTTAATGCAAAAGAAAGACAGCAAGGCTTGATAACAAGAACACTTTTTAACAAATGAAGTGTGTGTGTGTGTGTGCGCGCGCGTGCGTGCGTGCACCCCAAAACTGACAACGGTAGAGGTGGTTAAAACTGATATATATATATATATATATATATATATATATATATATATATATATATATATATATATATATATATATATATATATATATATATATATATGTATGTATGTTTGTGTGTCTCTCTCTGTGTGTGTGTGTGTGTGTGTGTGTGTGTGTGTGTGTGACATTGTGAGAAGATGGATTAAACAGACTATCTGATCAAGATTGCAACGATTGCAACCTGTATATATTTCCAAATGTTAAATCCTTTTTTGTATATCAGCTAATTTAAAGTTGCATCTTGACTGATACAGTTTATTGTTCGATCTTAGCTGTGACGGTACATGCTCTTAATTTCTTTTCGCCTGTGGCGATATTAATTGTTTTAGAGGACCGTGTGCAGTTCCAAATGCACTTAGCCCAGATGGGCAATTTGTTACGTAATACCTTCGCGCGACCGTGCATTCCAATATGCACTTAGTCCAGCTGTGGAGGCCATGTGGCCAGTAGTTACGTAATAACTCCGCTAGTGCTGTTTATGACCAGAGGATTGCTCGCGGAAGGGCGACATCCAGTCTGACTATCAGAGAAAGATATGCCGGCGTGGTGGCTGTGGAAAATCCACATGATACGTGAGGTACCGCCTTGTACCCCCAGGCGATATTCGCGGTCTCTGAGAGTTTTGAATAAATAGCTAGGATTTTAGATATATCGAGGAGAAACATTGGAAGTATCCAGGGGCACGGACGTCGTCCACTGAACGATCTATATTAGTTCAGACGGGACTTTATATATATTTTCTGCTCTGTGTATAACCTTGATGTGATTGATGTGACTTTAAATATTTTAATAGGCTACTGTATTATACCAATATTATTTAGACGTTGCTGCCGGTCATCTGACGCAGTAATCTGTAGGCTCACTGTCCTAAATAATTATAAAAAGCTTAACCAGTCATCCTAGAGGATCTAGGTAAACTGTAGGTTATTGTCTTTATTGTGATAGGTACCAGTATTAAGTCTGTATTACAAGGTTACTGAATGAGTAGTAAGGGTTAATTAAAAATTAACCAGTTAGGAATAGAGATGTAATTCCTTTATTAATTAAGTTCCCCTGGAAGCGTTTCTCAATTATCACACGTTATTGAACGAGTAGTAAGGTTTAATTAAAAATTAACCAGTTAGGAATGGAGTTGTAATTCTAATTCCTTTATTAAGTAAGTTCTCCTGGAAGCGTTTCTCAATTATCACACGTGTGAGTGTTGTGTCACGGTGAAGTGATTAGCATATTGTGTAAACTAGACACCTAGAGATTAACTAATTAAGTGATCATTTCTGGGTTGTTATTATTTGTTGTTGTTAATTAACTACTGCGGCAGTACATTTGTCAGCGTAGGTTAATACAGATTCCAAAGTGTATTGTGTTTTTGTTGTGTTTTCTAGTGAACTAAACGTGCTATATTACATATACTTTATATAAGATCTTATCTCTGATTATACCTAGAGACGAGCCACAGCGGGTATAAATGCTTGTTACAGAGAGATCTAATAGATATACAGTTAGGAGAGATATTTGGGACAATCGTGTTTCATTCAGTTACGGGTATTATAGGATCCCCGTGACATTAGCCCTAAGATCACCTTAAGTACATAGCTATCGTATGTACTTAAGGTGATCGTAGCACTAAGGTCGCTTCGTGGAACGGGGCCCAGGACATAAGTTTCTGTAGAATGTGATTCTGGTGTTCCTAATATTTGTAATAGCTCGAAGGTCATTTTACTTCCTAATATAATTCTATATAATACATGTACAACATTATTTGGAGATAAAATGCAGTTTAGGCTAACAAAAACACAGTGTGTGTGTGTGTGTGTGTGTGACTTGTTTGTTTGTTTTTTTTTTTGTTTTTTTTTACCTCTAGCTAGCTAGTCACTATACGTTAAGGTTTATCCACCTTAGTATTAAAATCAAATAAAAGTTACGATTCTAAAGGTTGCTTGCTAGAAGCATATATTTATGTCCCCCCCCCCCCCCCCCCAAAAAAAGGGAATAACAAATGAATAATGAACATAGTTATTTATCTATAACTGTGTTAAGGTCTTATGGTTGCTTTGTTCTTACCCGTCTGGGTGGTTTTTTTTTTTTTTTTTCATTTTTTTTTTTTTTTTTTTTTTTTTTTGGGGGGGGGGGTAATTTTATTTTAAATTTGTTTTGTTGTTTCATTTTAGTAGTAGTAGTAGTGGTAGTAGTGGTAGTGATGGTGGTGGGGAAGGGGAAGGGTGATATAATAAAAATATTAATTAGATTGTAAACTGCACAGGGATGCACCGTCTTTATAGTTCGAGCACGCGCCTACCCCTTTCCCACTTCCACGCCTATTTTACAAATTAAAAGTAATCAGGATTGTTGAATAATAATGGAGAACGGATTAGGTTTCCAAGCACATTTAAAATGTTTGCTATTCTATGGTTACTTCGACACTTAGTCTAAATTAATAGAGATGAAACCCGTGGTGCCAGGTGGATCCAAAGAGGGACTCCTTCCCTCTAAAAATATTTTTTTAGTGGCACTCTTTATATATATATATATATATATATACAGGCCTCACGCGAGGTCAAAATCACAGAGCGAAGTCACTTCTCTCTCAAACTTTAGAGTGGGCGAAGTTTTTAACAACAGGGAGACTTGAATTTTTAATCCCCCAAAAAAGAAGTTATCTTAATACAGGTGCAACTTTTACAATCTGTATTTTATTTTATTTTATTTTATTTTATTTACCATCTGTACTGCTAATTGATGGATATGTGCTCTATAGGGTTTTTTTTAAAATTACCTTTCCACATGTCGCCTTCTTTAGAAATAATGAAATGTAATTGAAAAGCACTAATTTAACCGTTTAGAATTCATTCTCTTACAAGTTTGTCTTCTCATTTCATTTAATACCTACTCCGTGCAGGGTATTGTCCTAGTAGATTAATCTACCACGGTTAAGCTGAAATTACCCAGAGGCAATTAAATGCGTTCCACAGTCACAGTTTCTTAATTAATACACTGTGGAGATGTCAGACTGAATCGGTACTCGTGGAAGTGGGAAAGGGGTTGGCGCGTGCTCACACTATATATACTACTCAAAATAATTTAAGGGTCAAAAATTTATAACCAAATAAGTTTCAGAGTGTATTAGATTGCTGATGTAAACTACACCAAAAATGTTATTTATTGTTCCATATTTACCAAAAACAACAAATAAACGTCAGTGTATACAAGAAAGTCACATGACATGCTGTCAAAGTTGAAGGTTGTCAAACATGGATTTTACACATTAGAACATTCGTTTAATAGTGTGTGAATCCACCCCTGGCGCGAATACACTCGACACATCGTTGCCTCATGCTGTTGATCAGACGTCTGAAGAACTCTTGGGGAATGGCCTGCCACTCTGCCATAAGAAGTTGACCCAGATCATGAAGGTTGGCCGGAGGGGCATGGTTATCCCGAACTCTCCTGCCTAATTCGTCCCAGGCGTACTCTATTGGGGCCAAGTCAGGCGAATATGCTGGCCAATCCATCCTGGCGATACCTTGTTGTCTGAGAAAGTCCGTTACCACCCTGGCGCGGTGGGGTCTGGCATTGTCATCCTACAGAACTGCCCCGCCGCCAATCTGCTGAAGGCCTGGGAGAACCAACGGCCGGATAATCTCATTCAGATAGCGGATTCCATTCAGATTGCCATCCACCACACAGAGGGGGGTCCCGTGGTGGATAGAGATGCCGCCCCACACCATGACACGCTGCCACCACCGAACCGGTGACGTTGTCTAACGTTAACGTCAGCGAAGCGCTCCCCAGGACGTCTGTAGACACGAACCCGACCGTCGTTGCACTGGAGACTAAACCTGGACTCATCAGTGAACATCACTCGACCCCACTGAACACGTTGCCACCGCAGATGAAGCGTGCACCAGTGACGTCTGGCCGTTCTGTGACGTGGTAGGAGTGGTGGTCGAACAGCCTGGCGACGGCAGCGTAGATTATTGGCTCTCAGACGATTGCGTATGGTTTGATCAGACACTCGAGTTCCAGTCGCAGTCCGCAGATTGTCACGTAATCGGCGTGCAGTGGTTGTGCGTTGACGTAGAGCCATATTGGTGATGTAGCGGTCCTCTCTATTTGTAGTGCTTCGGGGTCTTCCCGGACGTGGACGATTTCGAACAGAATTCGTTGCTTGGTACCGTTGCCACAGTCGGCCAATGACACTCTGACTGACACCAAGTCTCAGAGCAACATTTCTTTGCGTATTGCCATCCTGAAGCCAAGCAATAGCCCTTCCTCGATCTTCGATAGTCAGTTGAAGTCGTACCATTGTCGAATTTGGAGTGTGCACCGTACACGAACGCAAGCTCCAATTATACGGAAATTCAGCATTGGGAACATGGAATACACGTGCAAAGCGTGCAAATGAAGCGCTTTGTGAAAAAGCAAGTTATGGGCACTTAGCAGACCTTTCGCTTTCGCCCTAATTTACGTGCAAAATGTAAGCATGTTTTCGCCATTAGAACTAGTCGACAGTGTCAATGACAGTGGATTTTAATTCATTTATGGGTTGCTTAGACCCACTTTCGTCAAAATGGAACAATACCATGCGTGACATTATGGTCTAGCTAATATAACTGACATTCAGAAAATAATGTCGAAAATATCGTCTGACCCTTAAATATATATAAAGACGGTGCATCCCTGCGTAGTTTACAATATAATTAATATTTTTATTATATCACCCTCCCCCTTCCCCACCACCATCACTACCACTACTACCACCACTACTACTACTACTACTACTAATAAAATGAAACAACAACAAAAATTTAAACTAAAATTAACCAAAATAAAAATAAAATGAAACAAACAAAAAAAACCACCCAGACGGGTAAGAACAAAGCAACCATAAGGCCTTAACACAGTTATAGATAAATAACTATATGTTCATTATTCATTTGTTATTCCCTTTTGGAGGGGGGGGGGGGGGGGAGAGACATAAATATATGCTTCTAGCAAGCAACCTTTAGAATCGTAACTTTTATTTTATTTTAATACTAAGGTGGATAAACCTTAACGTATAGTGGCTAGCTAGCTAGAGGTAAAAAAAAAACCCAACAACAAGTCACACACACGAGGTGTGAACATTGCTTATCTGCAGCACCTTGCCACTTGTTTACAATTTAAAAAAAAGTTTAAATAATTTAGTGGCCGCTTAACACAGACACTTTAGCGACTTGGGGGATCCAGTTTAAGTGGCCGCTGGGTATGTAGGACAGGTTACCGCTATTTCACAATTTAGTGGCCGCTTAACACAGACACTTTAGCGACTTGGGGGATCCAGTTTAAGTGGCCGCTGGGTATGTAGGACAGGTTACCGCTATTTCACAATTCAGTGGCCGCTTAACACAGACACTTTAGCGACTTGGGGGATCCAGTTTAAGTGGCCGCTGGGTATGTAGGACAGGTTACCGCTATTTCACAATTCAGTGGCCGCTTAACACAGACACTTTAGCGACTTGGGGATCCAGTTTAAGTGGCCGCTGGGTATGTAGGACAGGTCGCCTTACGGTGAATAGCACGGCGAAGTCAGGCTGGTTAGAGCGAAGTTTGGGCTCACTTCGCCCGGTCGCGTGAGCACTGTACCACAATACATTACCACCACACAATACACCCCCCCCCCCCCCCACACACACACACACACACCGGAAACCTTTGCTGTATCCACCATTATAGAAAATGATATTTATGTTGCCATACCTTTTTACAGACATACTATTTTGTCACCACCGTTTTTCATTGATTCATAAAGTAAGCTTCAACTGTATAGCGAGACCACGTTTTGTTCAACTAGACTGTTCCTCGACCGGGTTGCTTTGTTACGTCAACATTCGATGTTAATATGCGAACTGCTGGACAGTTTCAGTATATAAAATTGTCAACATGTTCAGTTCCAAAGAATATTTAGAGAAAAAAACGGGACCTTATGGCATCGGAAGATGTAGTTATCTACAGTCGTTAGTGACTGAATATCAAGATGGTGATAGTGAAGGTATTGAGGTATATGCCAACATTATGTCTTAAATGAGGGTTCGAAATTATTGATCATGAAGCAAGTGACAAATCCGTCCCATCATTCTGTAAAAAATGTTTTTTTTTTTTTTTTGGTAAATAATTCTGTTTTGTTTGACGTAAGAAAAAAAAAAAGTAAAGTGTTTTGGAAATAAAATAAAAATACTATTTTTGTGTGCAATTTATAAATCAATCAGAAATAAATAACTTGTAGTAAATTCCACAGCATAAAATAGGCATTCACTGCCGCACTACCTGTGGGATGGACTGTAATAATTTATTCTCGCTTCCCCATGGCCCAGGTCCCACCTTAAGTTTCTATTCCACTGTCAGTTGTAGATTTAGCCCGAGTACTCTGACATAGTATAGAAAGAAATCCGACAGCACCCACATTCAGCTACGCTTCGTGACACTCTGTCGCAAGAATTACAAAGCTTGGTGACCTATTTCGTGATGTAGATCACGTGATCGCCCACTGGGCGATTTCGCCTAGTAGATATAGGTCGGCGAACTTAGAATTCTGCTGTTCGGAGTTTGCCGAAGCTTAGCTGAATGTGGATGCTGTCGGGTTTCTTTCTGTAGTGTTTGTATTAGTGATTAATATGTGGATTTTTTTTAATCAATTAACTCGAAAATGATCGATGTAAAAGTATTTAACGTCAAACATAGGATTGTTGTGATATTAGAGCGGAAATCTTTGCCAACTTTTTGGTTGTCGGGAATTGCCAAAAAAATACACAGCTTGGTCTCTGACTGTAATGAGAGCGTATTTATGTCCAAATGTCCGTCTAGCTCACTTACAGTCAGAGTACTCGGGCTATTGTAGATTATATGAATCACAGTGGAACTTTCACATACTGTAAAAGGGGTATTATTTGCGAATGTGTAATTTTCGCGTTTTTAATTTAGCCTAGAAAATTACACTTACACCAATAATAAAATCCATTAGAACAAAAAATAAAACCAACAAAAAAACACAAACAATTTAGTAATTTTGGCATGCTGTTATGCATCATACAGTCTATATTCACCGTGTTTTTGTTTACGATTTGTAGAAGTGTTTAATTTATCAACGGCATCATTGGTGGCCTGTGTCGATTGAACTTCTTCGATCGTTAAACACGTTGAAGGGTCCAGTAAACCAACAGTTTCAGGTTTGTCTGCGCTTTTTTTAACCACTGCAAAATAGAACCTGCCATAACGCTGTTTTTGTAAATAATGATAAATGTAGTTGATTTTTGGAACAGCCATTCTTACTGGTATTGTTAAGCTGTGAATAAACATTTAGAAATTAGTATAATGAGCCATTTTTAATCGGCCAATCAAAATAAGGGACATAAATGGTTTTGTAAACTTCCGGAAAAACATCATCGACAAGTGACAAAAACAAAAGAGGTGAGACGTTTTTAACAACCAGTGTTTAAACATTAAAACAAGATTACTAGTACAAGTGTTTGTCGTTATTTCTCACTTTCTGGAAAGTTGATTGAACCACATCCTGGATTAATTTAATTAATTGTACACACAGTGTGGTCGCCGCTGCACATGTGGCTGCAGCACTTAGCGGTGTCGCTCAGAAAGGGATAATATTACGTATACCTCAGTTGACCACTCTAGTATCGATTTAATGTTATGTACCAAAGTATAGTGGGATGCAGTCGATTCGTCCACTGGACAATTCGTCCAATGAGGAACTCGAGACGATTCGTCCACTACAATTTACAAAAAATCAGTTCCGGACGATTCGTCCACTGGGTTTTGATAATGAATACAAACAGTTAATAAAAACTGGATATTAATGTTGAATTCTAACTCTATTTTCCTTTTTTGGTTATAGTATACCACAAAATAATGTTAAGAAACGATTACAATGTCAAAGAAATAACTATTAATATGTTTGAAAAAAATGCAGTCATCGAGTGGACGAATTGTCTGAGGTGAGTGGATGAATCGTCCGTGGACGAATCGTCCGGTGGACGAATTGTCTGTGGACGATTTGTCCAGTGGACGAACTGTCTGGAAAGCAGTATAGTTTTGTATGTGTTAGTAATTTAAAAAATAAACAAAGAAGAAAAAACAAAAACCATGACACCGCGGAAATTAAAAACCGCGAACTGCCTGCATTTTTGATATCGCGAAAATTTACTGCCGTGAATAATACCCGTTTTACAGTATACGTTGATTTATGAAGATTTTTTGTTTTGTTTGTTTACTTACATTCATGTAGTGGTTCCCCAGGCCCTAATCTAGAATTGAAAAAGTAGGAGAAGTGACTTCTCTTTTCCCAGAAGAAAGGGGAGAAGTTTGATAAAAATGTGCGAAGTGAACATTTATTGGTACATTTCGTAACGTTTCACCAGTTTTCGCGTTCAATCAGAATTTTACACTCTGTTCTAATTGTAATATTTCTATATAAAATACTACCTACGGTAATAAAATACAGTTGTATGTTTCATTAAAAACTTGATATTATTAAGTGGTTAATAATGTGCCGTTATCTTAAAATTAAAGTATTAATTAGTATTTTCTGGTATTACTGAAATGAATGTGGCTGAGGCTTAACGGCGCTTGGCACAGCATACAGCGCGACATGTGTCACTTTGAAAAACAATAGCCTGGTTTACGGGTCTATCTGAAGAATGTCAACATTAGACTACGACATGTATTTAATTTCTTCACAACAGAAACTGGCATGAATATTAACATTTGTTGATTGATTTTGATAATAAATTGAACAAGGTTAAACATTATTTTATCAAATCAATCGTACATTACAGCGTGCGTGCACAGAAACCATTTCCTGTTAATAGGCCAGTTCATGATTACTCGAGGATACAGTCTGGTGCCAAAGTTAAAACACTGTCTGACATACAGCGACAAAGTGCCAAGTGAGCTATGACACTAAACAAGTCAGGGGTCTTGACGTCTGTTGTGTGATTTCTTTGTTGAAATCGGATTAGGTCCAGAATATTACGGCAACTTCCACTTCCCTCTGCTGTTAATAACTCAGCGACGAGCTGACTTTAGGCAAATAAATGCTCATTTCTCTAGCAAGATTAGAGCCCTCCTCAGATATCCTTGAAAAAAGAAACCCTAAAATGTAAAAATACCACCTTGTGGTAGAAGGGGAGTTTTAAAAATTTGAGAGCTATATCAATTCCAAATAGTTTTTGAGATTTGTGTAACTGAGGCACACACCCTTTTAGCACTTATTATCTTTGCTATGACGTTTGTAAGTGAAGCTTTTCTTATACTGATTTGTCTGGCATCTCTCATCTGTCCATAACATTTTCTTCCTCTGAACACAAATTGTAGTCTTATCTTTTTCCTTCTGATGTTACAATTTTTATTTAAAATTTAAGTTGATTTAAGTAGAGTTTTGATATAATAGTTCTGAAACTAGGTACTATGATCAGGCCTAAAGTAAATGCTATTTATCCTATAACTTACCCATGATATCCATGTCATAAACCCATGTGATAATTTACTTTATTAACGCGGTTAATAATGGTATGCAAATTTGCAAGGTCTCTAGGTAATGTGTTGTTGTGGATGGGTCATTTGCTTACAAGCCAACAAGACCTGTGTACCTGAGCGTAACATTTTCAAAGATTTGTTTAAAATGCGTGACGTCAAACTAATCTGTGCTAATCCTGATGACGTCATATTATCGATGGTGGCGATTTCAGTACTGTGATTTACTAAAAAACTGAATTAAAATGTTATTTTAGAAGTGTTATATGATAAATAGAATTCGCTACTCGTGTTTTTTAATATGTAAAATATCAACCTCGTCTAGTTAATTGGTTGATATTTTCCATATTAAAAAATACTCCTGACGAATCCTCTATATATTTAATGATGAACTTTTTGCATTCCTTGTTCATGGTTTTTGTTATCAGAACATTTTTCTATTTATAAAGTACTCATTTTTGTTTTTCAGATGGAAAGAAGCAGATTTTGGCTAACCTTGCAAACTTTGCCTATGATCCCATTAATTATGAATATTTTAGAAAACTTAACATACTTGATCTCTTCCTTGGTGAGTATATTTACAATATTTTATATTTAAGTGCATGCAGTGTTTTCAGTGCATGGGTTCTCACATTGCAAAATCAGTTTGTTTAAAATACATGTACAGAACCATAGTGCAAGTATGTCAGGATTTTGTAACTTACTAATTATGCAGATCTAATTCACAAAAATCAAAATATATTAGCCTTAGGGCAGTTACATTCTATGTTTTATTACTATTAATTACAAAAGATATATAGGCAACCACAACACTTACTTGAAGGGAAGTATTCCCCCCCCCCCCCATCCCCCAATTTTTTTTGTAAAGCAAAGATCCTTCATTGAAGTATATCAGACAGATGTGATATATTTTG
Organism: Gigantopelta aegis; assembly: GCF_016097555.1. Taxonomy (NCBI): domain Eukaryota; kingdom Metazoa; phylum Mollusca; class Gastropoda; order Neomphalida; family Peltospiridae; genus Gigantopelta; species Gigantopelta aegis. Next base: position 81,714,872 of record NC_054704.1, on the reverse strand, counting down.
GGTAGAAACATTTAAAAATAATAAAATGTGCAGAAATTAATATATGTATACTGTCTGAACAACAACAAAAATGTGAATATTAATCTTGTTTTCTTTAATGTATTTAAAATTATATGCAGTTTGAATCCCATTTTGTTTTGGTTTTATTAAAATTATCAATGTTTTATGATCCCATTGATTATGAATATTTTAGAAAAGTTAACATACTTGATCTCTTCCTTAGGCCTATTTTGACTACCATGATTTTTTTTTAGAATATTCATATTTCTTTTGTTGTTCAGTGTATTCCAGGAAAGAAATGTAAGTGAAGTTAACGTAAGCTTAGTTCATCAAGATTAACCAGTGCAAGCACATTGCAATGTGCTTGCACTCGAGGTTAATCTTGATGAACTAACGTAGGCTTAATTTGTAAAGATGACCAAAGACCGTTCATTGTTAAAATATTGTTTTTTCAGATGCATTAGAGGAAAATGATGATAAACTTGTGGAATTTGCGATAGGTGGTCTGTGCAATGCCTGTTTGGGTAAGACATCTGTGTTTAAACATAAACAATATTTTGGCAGAACTACAAATATATTAGAATTTCTATGTAAGAAACATAACTATTTATTGATTTACTTTAATTTAGTTTTATTTTCTGCTTATACATCTACGGTTCAATACAGTGTTAATTCATTCTTAAAGTAGGTGTCTGAGCAAAGTGGGTAATTATCAACTGAACGCAGAGAGAAATAATGTACTGTATAATTGTAAGCAAGTGCATTATTTTGTCAACACCTAGCTGTTGGTGTTAGTGTAACAAAAATATGATCTTACAGTATAAGTCAGACAGCACAAATTGACAATCAAAACCGTTTCACACACCGTTTCACACTGGGTTTATGAATTATACATAATGTCAAGTAACCAAACCTGAGGTATTCCAAATGGGATATCACACTTTTTGTTAACCACAATCGTAAAGCATCACAACACGTTGAAATGTTTCAATTGTAAATGAGCTCTCAAATTAAACACTTTAAACCAATCTCTGATTGTGACTGAATCTTTGAAGTACTTGAATATAATCCCGAGTTGGCTAGTGATTTTTATATGCCCGTCTATGATGGGTCGTGTTATGGTATCTGTTAACTTTTTCTTGTCCAGACCATATCTTACATACAGATGCATACAGGATCATCAAACCTCACATGTATGAACACCATCGGATGGCAGTGTGTTGCGTACTATTACTAGGTCACTGTGACCTACTTTTCACGGTCTATGGCACAAACAGTAAATCCTTGTCTGGACCATATCTTGCATACAGGACCACCAAACCTCACATGTAGGATCAACTTGGGATGGTGGTGTGTCACATACAATTACTAGGTCTTTGTGATACAAATAAATAAAATAATTTGTGAATATTCTGAACATTATATGGTTTTCCATCAAACTCCTGATGGGCGTATCATGTACCTCGCCGGTACTCTTGTTTACGTTTATTTGCCAACTGGTAAGTATATAAAAAATGCTGGTTTTATAGTCCCATAGACAGGACAGCACATATCACAACCTTTAATATAATTGTCATGAGCACTGGGTGGGACTTGGAAAAAACCCAGTCAGAGATTGTATCCTCTGATGTGCTTCGTTTAGATTGTATCCATTGATGTGATATCCAACCCTTCAACCAACTGAGCTAGATCCTGCTTCCCAAATTCCACCCCTCCCCAATGTTAATGATCATTTTGGTTAACGTTTTATTGAATTGATTGCCTAGCTAGAGAGATTTCATGGTAGTGCCCAGAGTTCGAGCTTGTATTGTGATAAATCAGATATGCACCCAGCTCCTAACAGCCTAAAACCAGGTTTCTTAGCAACTTTGCTATTGATGACAGAACTTTGCCTCCTGAACTTGGGCCCATTGGGCTATTTTTCGTTTCAGCCAGTGCACCATGACTGGTATATCAAAGGTTGTGGTATGTACTACCCTGTCTGTGGAATGGTGCATATAAAAGATCCCTTACTGCTAATCGAAAAGAGAAGCCCATGAAGTGGTGACAGCAGGTTTCCTCTCAATATCTGTGTGGTCCTTAACCATGTCTGACGCCATATAACCATAAATAAAATGTGTTGAGTGTGTTGTTAAATAAAATATTTCCTTCCTTTCTTAACTTGGACTCATAAATAAACAGAATAATAATGTAAATTTATTTCGACCGATTAACATGACATCTGCAAATAAATGCATGTACAGTACGACCAAATATAACTTAATATTAAATTAAATGTACACAATGTATATAAACAGTAATGTTAAATTAAATGTATATAAACAGTAGTAATATGTTAAATTAAATGTACAAATGTATATAAACAGTAGTAATGTTAAATTAAATGTACAAAATGTATATAAACAGTAGTAATATGTTAAATTAAATGTACAAAATGTATATAAACAGTAGTAACATGTTAAATTAAATATACACAATGTATATAAACAGTAGTAAGTACCTTGAAAAGTGAATAACAGTGATTTTCTTGCAGTGGTAAGACTGTAAATGTATCATGTTATTTATTTTTAAAATTTGTGTTGCTTTTTTCCCCCAGACAAACAAAACAAGGATGTCATACTGAAGAATAGTGGTATCCAGGTTGTCATAAAGTGTCTGTCGAGGTACTACTGTTGTTAACTTCTCTTACAGCTGATTGTTTACTTGTAACATTTAAATACAGGTTCATAAATATATTTATTGAGATCAGTTACAGTTTGGTAAATTGCATGTTTTCATACATAGGTTTGTTGATCAGTAGACAAAATGTGAACTATCCAGAGCAGAACCAGGCTAGAGATTTTCAAAGAGATCTTAATGCTACAAAATTGTAAAACCATCCTAAGATTTGACGTCAATATAGCACACACCATAGTGACGTCATAGCTTACAATGGTTTTATAATTTCATAACAATAAGATAGCTTCGACAGTATAGGCCAGGGGGATAATTGGAATCCTATCATAAAAACAGTTACCTGGCAAAAGCTACTTGCTCACTTGGTATATTTATTCATTACTCCAGATATTCAGCTTCTAGACCCGGAGATTCTTTATTCAGAGTAAAATGTATTCATGCCTCTGTTACTGGACAGATCAGACTGTATGGCTCAAAGGAGGATTTGTATTTAATACATTAATTGGTGAAAAATAACAAAATAAAAATGCTTGTATTTTGAGCATTTGTGATTGAAGGGAGACAACTCTTTCAGTATATTTCAGTTGGACAGAAATGTAATCCGTTAAATTCAAATGGTATCATTATATAAACACAGTGTCCCATAAACTATAGAATATCTGTCATCAACACTGGGTTTTTTTTTACCTTACTGTGTAAAACGTTACATCTGTTAGTTTTATACAAATGTCCTTGATGCTGGATTACAGTTGAATTTTTATTTTCCTTTTTCCAGTCCTAATGAAGAAACTGTTTTATCAGCAATAACTACTCTGATGTTTCTTGTAACAACACAGTCAAAACCTGGTGAGTTCAGTGTGGGTTTTTTTTTATAGTTTAGTTTAATACGGACATAGAGATTCTTTTCATGCACATTTAGTTTGAAAGAATGCACATCATGATTGAACTTCTGATTACAAGCTGTGAAAAATACATAGCTGGTAGTGTGGGTAGTTATTTCTATTTATCAATAAAATTTCTAAAATAGTGTGTTTTTCAGACCCCACGATGAAAAAAAATGAGGAGAGTGATTAATTGCTTCCCTAAGATAGATTATGGTGAGCCATTTAAAATATTGGAATAATGAACATTGATATTTAATTATTAAAATTCACATGATACGGGGAGATAAAATCGCCCTCCTTGGTCAAGTCTCAGGGGAATGATGGTAAGCCAAAGTGATAGCTCCCCATAGCAAAGTCTGGTTTTTCGTCATTTTCAGGTTCGTTGAAAAACCCCATGCCGTTTTGATTTATATTTGAATACACAGAACACAAACTGACATGTTTAAAAAAAAAAAAACACCAAGAAAAAAAAAAAACTTTTCATAAAAAATATGCATATAGAACATGTATTTTTATATTGAGAGGCTATTTTATGATTTTGTATTTGTGGTATGTAATATGTTTTTGTTTTATTTACAGAAATCACCTGTTTACCTGTTGTGGAATGCATGCTAAGATTTGCTGAAGCCCAGAACAAACGGCTCTCAAATCTAGCTAACGTTTTCCTCCAGGTTTGTACTATTGTAATCTTAACTGAAACATAATATTGGCTTTGATAACATACATGTAGTAGAAAAATCTAGGTAGCTTTTATTAGGATAACATTGTTATCACTTACAAATTCATTGCAGATGTACTTTAAATGAAGATTTTAAATTTGTTTTTGATTTGGTATTTTTAAAGTTAATTTTAGGGTACAAAATATAGCCAAATCAGGTTACATGACCATATATTTTCAGAATGAAGGAAGGAAATGTTTTATTTAACGATGCACTCAACACATTTTATTTACGGTTATATGGCGTGGGACATATGGTTAAGGACCACAGATATTGAGAGAGGATACCTGCTGTCGCCACTTCATGAGCTACTCTTTTCAATTAGCAGCAGGGGATTTTTATATGCACCATCCCATACAGGATAGCACATACCATAGCCTTTGATGTACCAGTCGTGGTGCACTGGCTGGAACTTTCAGAATGAAGACTACCACATTATTGATATAAAATAGACTGCAAGTATATCTCGGTTTATAACCATTGCAGTGTAAGAATACATAGGTTTTGCTCTTTTTTTAGGATTACTGCAGTAAAGAACAAGTGCAAGCTGCTCAAGAAATTCACCAACAGTTGATTTCCCAGAATGCCCTTCAACAGCAAAGCAAAGACTATCCACCATGAATCTTGTTGCATACTTCTTTGAACTTGAAAACTGCCATATTCTCCAAGAGGCAGTGAAATTGAGTGGTTTTAATGATAAATCACAATATAATGTGAAGTTTGCTGATGGTAGCTTCGAGACCAGGCATGATGGACGTAATACACAGGGTTGCTAGCAGGAATGATTTTAGGGACTAGTGTTGTCCACTGTTCGTCCATTTATTCATGCAATCATTACATTCAAAGGAGACACTGTATATCCGAGATTTCAGCTGCAAGTGAACAATGTTATATGTGAAATGAAACATGATTCTGAGCCTCCCCAGTGATATTTTCAGTCACTGTTCATGAATAAAGTTATCATGGTTCACTATGTTATTTCTAATTTGTGCTCCGTACCTAGAATACTAAGATAGAATACAGCCATCTTCTCCATTCTTAATGCTGAATTGTCACAATTTAAAGGTGTCTTGTTTGGTTCATTACAAGTTATAACAAAGGCTTTTTTGTCAAACAATGGAAATATGGGTTAAATTTATCATACTGTTCGTAATAAATTGACTTTGAAATAGTGGTGTGCACATTATAGTGTTGTAGTGTGAGAAAAACAGTTTGTGGGAATAAATCGAGGATAATAAACGAGATACCAGTTATTATCAAATTTATGACCCGTGTGAAATAATTTTTACTTGTCACAAGCTTTAGTGAGTGACAAGAGAAAATTATTTCACGAGTGACATAAATTTGTTAATAACTGGTACCGAATTTGTTATTCTATTTATTACCCCAGCTATTTGGGGTTTTTTAAAGCCTTTATTTTCGGCTACACATCCATGTATATAGAAACGACGTAAACTACTTTACTGTTCAGGGTATTGCTTTAACTTTGTGTTTTATTCACAGTTCACAGATAATTTTCAAAACCCAAAGTTCTGCATATTCTGTAAAAAAAAATCTATAATGAATTGCATTAAACTACCAGTTTAACACTAAAACTAGAAAGACGTAAACGCAAACGCTTTAAACTACGTGACATCATTGTGTGCTTTGCCAAATCGTGATGACGTCATATTTAGTTCCGACAAGGTGATTGGTTTGTTGGCGTCAAATCATCCAATAGTAGTGTACATTAAACCAATGCATGATAATTTCTCTGTGATAAATTATGATTTTTATTTTCCCAGTTATGAGTGCCTGCTGGGGTAATAATACTGAATAAGTCCTTTATTATTAACTTTAGTGATGATTGTAGATGCTATTCATGATTAACATTTTCATGTGTGTACATCAGATGAGAGGGGTTTAATAGTATACCAATAAATCCTTTTCAGGGGTGGATGCAGGATTTTTTTAGGGATGGGGTGCAACATTTAATAATGGCACATATTTTATTCAGGGATGGGATGAATGTATTGTTTAATTAGGACACCTATTGTATTCAAAAGTATACTAACTTGTATTATATATATAAAAATGTGCTCAGTTCCTCATAGCAACTGTGCAACCTTTCTCTTGATTTAATCCTATGGGACATTCAAAATTCCATAGCACCAAAACTACCCCCATCCCACCCTCCCCAACCCTTTTCCTGCCCTGGACAGGCGTGCACTACAACAGCTTGGTCTGAATATGCATGTAATACCTTATGACCTGACCTGATACTCTATATGGTAATGCTAATTGTCCAAAGAAATATCAGGCTGAATGAATAATTATATTACTCGGCAAAACAGTTTTTTCAGGGTAATTCGAATCTGGTGCAGGTACAGCTCCCTTTGGACCCATGTCTGTCTTTAAGAATCACATTAAAGTTGAAACAGAATAAAAAAACTCAATGTTTTGTCTGTACTGTACAGAGGGGCGGGATGTAGCCCAGTGGTAAAACACTTGTTTGATGTGCAGTCTGTGTGGATTTGATCTCTGTCGGTGGGCCCATTCGGTTATTTTTTGTTCCAGCCAGTGCACCATGGCTCGTATCAAAGGCTGTGTTATGTGTGATGGTGCATTTAAAAGATCTCTTGCTACTAATGGAAAAATGTAGCGGGCTTCCTCTCTAAGACTATATGTCAAAATTACCAATGATTAATAAATCTATGTGTTCTAGTGGTGTCGTTAAACAATTTTACAAACTTTAACGTTGCATTCAACAGACTTCTTCAAGAATCAGTATTGCTCTGAATTATCAACATAAAACGAAAAACACATTTCATTACCACAGATCCAGTTAACCAGTTATAAAAAGTTCAGAGAATTAGGACTAAACTTTACAAAAAAAGAAGCTTTAAGACAAAGTCAGTCATGCATGTAGGCGCTGACTGGCCACTTGAACTATACTCATTCAGTTCTTTAGGTCACACACAGTTCAAACAATGACATTATACTGATCAAAATTCATAAAACATTTTTGTGTCCAGTTTTAAGAGCGGGTACCAAAAAGGTGTACGGTTTGAGAATTGTGAACAGCTCATTATAAAATCGCCATACTCATTTGCATCCACTGGATGAAGCAGATCCTAACCCTACCAACCCGGCAGTAATTATCAGATTTATCAATGTAATAGTGTAGTATATTTCCTCTACCTAATCACACGTAACCTAGTAGTGCAAGCGTTTAATTAGTGTGTTAGTCTGTTGAGCCTTCAAGTGTCATTTGATAAACCCAACATGGTATCATTATACAACCATATAATAGCTCTTTCCTTTGTAGAGACGTGTGTGCAGCGGAGGAGGGCTGAAACCCTCCCAGCTCAAAGCAAATTTTCTTTAAAAAAAAAAAAAAAAAAAACATTCCGGGGGAGCATAACCTGTGTCTCATAATGTAGTTAAAGTGATGCAATAGCTAGATTTAGTCTGTAAAAATTAATATAATTTTGATTTATTATTTATTAAAAGAGAAATAAGGTCCTTAAATCTGTGACAGTATGCCTTTCATTTGCTTCAGCACTGCGGGGGGGGGGGGGGGGGGGGGGGGGTTAAAGAAGAACATTTTTGATTGAAGAGGAATCAAATGTACTTTGTATTTTTATTGAATTAACACCAGATCTTTACATACTGCACGCTTTTTACGTTTGAATTAATACAAAAATAAAATAATAATTCAGTCAATGTGTCTGGTCCTCATCGTTACGTGAGCAGTTACTTACGCAATAAATTTGTATACAAACATTTCCAGCAACTAGAATGACGTCAACACTAAATATGACACTCTGTTATCAGACACTCTGGTAAACATCTACATACAAAATTGTGATAGTGGAAATTATATGCATGTTTAAAGACGCTTCACTACGTTGTTTATTACTTTAGGGATGTTTTTCATATGCGGTTATTTGGCGCGGAACGTGGGAAGAACGCAAACAAAAAAATGCGCTCTTGTAATCACTGCTATAAATAACAATAATTATGTAGTATAATATAATAGGAATTACACTGTCAACACATAGTCGAGGTCTACATTTTATTTGTAAAGCGCACACTCTTGCCCCTCCCCCAGTAAAGGAGGAATATTCCAGTAATGTATCATGGACTGGAACGGGACATATAACTTATTGTGTGTCAACTGACTTCAGGAGTAGATATTAGGACCCATTACTCCTCGATCGGACATTTTATCAAGTTTAGGACATCGGTTAAAGATGTACAGCTAAGATACTGCTGTCTCTCTCTGTCTCTCTCTGTTTCTCTCTCTCTCTCTCTCTCTCTCTCTCTCTCTCTCTCTCTCTCTCTCTCTCTCTCTCTCTCTCTCTCTCTCTCTCTCTCTCTCTCTCTCTCTCTCTCTCTCTCTCTCTCTGTGTGTGTGTGTGTTTGAAAAATTTAAAATAGTAATTTCACAATCTACACTGACTGCAGCAAGAACACTAAATACTATAAACAATGAATAATACTTTCTTGTACCAACATTTCTATATAGAACGAAATAAATATTCTATCTACACATTGAATATATTATATGTGTAATGTTTGCCAGTCAATGTTTGTTTTTAGTTGTTGGTATTGTTTTATTTACTTTATTGTTGTTTTTGTTCTGTGTAAACAAAAACCCACAACAGCTGTATGATTATATATAACTTAGCATGACTTAAAATGATCATAAAATGAAATGTTTTTACAAACAGTTCTTTTCACTGCTCCTGGTACCATGAGTGTTTGTAAGAAACAATATACGCGTGTTTGTATTTAACCTGTTTATATAATTTAACATAGAAAGCAGTCTGATTGGTTCCACGTTGACTATCGTACTGTGAGAAAACGTATCTGGTTTCCAACACAAATACGTGGACATTTGAAGCTGTCATCTAATCTCGAGTTACCATGCAATTCGGCGTTATCACAAGTCTCAGAAAGTGATGGGGGGAAAATCTGGTGTTGATGTCATCGCCTGCAAGAGATTGGCCTAAATAAGCTCAACGCTTTTCATAGCAGAACGCAGAACAAAATTTGGTAAATACATTTGTTTTCTTCTACCGGATAGATTTCTCAACAAAACATTTGTCTTCAGTTTAGCTGGATACATTACAGATGAATTCATAAAAGAAAAGCGAGAAAAAGGTATACAGACGTCTCGCCAAAATGTTCGTCTGCGTAAAGTTGGTGTCTTTCCTTTGCCCGTTATTTTTGCTTGGAGTCTATGTTCGTTCTTATAGTCCTTACAGCAACACGGGGTACTACAATTCGCTGTTCCGTCCGCTGAGCGCGGATTTCAAAACAAAAGTAGAAACTCTTGGAGCTATGCTGAAGAGACACGTACAGCGTCTCAGAGCGACCGAAAACAAACAGATCGAGTTGGTTTTTCTGGTGGACAGTTCTTCAAGCGTTGGCTCTGAGCATTTCTTCGACGAGTTGAGGTTTGTGAGAAAGCTCCTGGCCGACTTCACCGTCGACGTGAACACCACCAGGGTGTCTGTCATCACGTTCTCGTCCAGGGGAAAGGTTATCCGTTACATAGACCACATCAGCCACCCGAGCAAGGACAAACACAAGTGTGGCTTGCTGCACGAAGAATTACCCAAGATCCGTTACATAGGAGGCGGGACATACACGTTGGGAGCCTTTTTGGAGGCAAAGGTAAACAATTCAGTCAGCCAGGCACACATATATAAATTGAATAAAGTAATTAACATATAAAGGATAAGAAAATATGATCTACATACCCCGTCAGAAAAGATAATTTGAAAAATATTGTTTTATGGATATACAAATAATTTCACAAACGTCCAATTATACATTTCCTATATTAGAAAATTATTGTGTAAAAATATATAAATGATAAATCGATTTTAAATGATTACACGTTTTAAAAATATATACTTAAAAGATATTTCTATCTGCTCATAAATCTGTTTATGAATAAAACATTTGCATGGTGATGATAACCCAACTGTTACCAAAAATAAATAGCCGCAAGGGCTCTCATGTTATTAAAATATAAACATGCTGATGATAAAAAAACAATAATAAAAAGGAAAAAAAACCCACAAAAAATAAACACACCCCACCCTACAAAAAACAACAACAAACAAACAAAGACTCGTGCAATTCTAAAATATAACATAGTAGGATATCTAATAACCATTTTTGTTCAGTCATCATTATTTATGATTTACTTCATCCTACATTTGACTCCCCAAGTATATTATATTCAGTACATATGTGCGACAAAAACATCTGCTAAGTGACCGCCACATGCGTTATGGTTTCTTGGGCCATGTTTTCTGTTTTGGTCTGCGCACTGTATTTGTGGAATGTGAACTTGTACGGGATCAGAGATTTAATCAGTAATCGCCACACACGTGGCACACATACATATGTATACAAGAATCAGATGTCGAACCATTGTTTACCAATAGATGTCCCATAAGTTTATGGACATCTGTTCGAGACTAACGGGATGAACCAAGCAAGAAGCAAGCTACAAAAATGAAATTTTGTAGGCTGAATTAATATTCCAGTGGTTTGTTACTTAATGTTAAAGCTGATTTCAGGATTATTTGTTATACTTCGCTATAATTTTGTTCAATAACAACAGTTATGCTTGGTATCTTTTCTTTTATTTCCTAAATTAATATTTGTTTTTAAAAATAAAGTAGGAATCCACGAATCAGGCTCCTCTCCTTTTGCCTACTTATTTCTCTTAAAGATAAGACAGGAATGTTAGGCTAGGTTTTATATAAAAGGGAAAAAAGCTTTTTTTCGCTTTCTGCTGTCCATGGGACCTGGGACCATTCAACCTTTGGCTACACTAGACATAATCTGTAAAGGACAACATACAAAAGAAAACCAGCCTATCAATTTAGTTAGAGAAAAAGAAGGCAAAATAAAACCAAGTCGCGAAAAGGCTACAAGTAAATATATTGTAACCTACTTCAATTTGTAAGGCCCGTTCAAAATGGTCTTGGTCAAGACTCTTTGAAAAACCTGCACAAGCTATAGGTTAAAAGATAATCTTGCACAGACTCTTGGTTAATGGTAAAACAATGGGAACATCAAGATTTTTAAATTAAACACGTAACCAATGATAACAAACATCAAAATTTTGCGGGCTTTGTGTAAGACGCCCGACCACATGAATCCACGAATCAGGCTCCTTTTTTTTTGCCTACTTAGTGACTCTTATAAGGACAGGCCGTTAATTTTTGAAAGACAGATTGTGCTGTCCTGGGCATACATTGATCTAGACTGTTGTGGGTTAGTTGTTATTTGGTTAGTGGTTGTGTAGAGAGAAGAACGTTTTAAGAACTCGCTCTGCATTGATTTTGACTAACCCTGTAAATAACAGCCTTGCGCGAAAAAAAACCGGTCAGATATGACCTAATGAAAGTTATGACATTAACATCTTACAATGGGATACAGGAGTATGAAACATTGCGTACATTTGAACAACATGAAATGCATACATGTGTACAAACACCACATGTGTTTTTTTTTTTTTAGTGCAGTGACGTATCTGTGTGCATTTGTGGACAGGGTGAAATGCGATTGATCATGTTGGCATTACAAATGGTTATATTGTATGTAACGTAGGCCTATCCCATTGATTTTAATATAAAAATTAATTAAAATTTGCTCGAAGGAAAAAACCCCCCCAAATAACGTTTTTTTTATTTTTTTATTATTATTTCGGTGTTTACAGGATGAGGGGAGGGGACGGCTGTGCCCAAATTATTATTATTATTTAAATGTTTTGACCTTCTATATGTTCTTGTGCCCCCAAGCTACTATAGAGCATCTCCCCCCCCCCCCCCCCCACCACCACGTGCCTGTTTTACAACTACCTGCTTACCTGTTAATGATTAGTGGTGTGTAACCACAGTTTTACAAGTTTGGAACTTTCCAATGTGTGAAACAATAAAAAAAAAGGTTACAAGTATGGCCAGCGGGTGTATTTTGATTTCATTAGACCAGGCACATTACAGTTCACCTCTGAAATAGGTTTTACACACATTTTTTCCCCCCGAAATAGCCGCAGGAAGCCATTAGTAATAACATCAAAAGTCCCCAAGTCTATCTGGTGTGCTATTACAGTAACTAGACGTATACTTGTCCAGTAACCAGATTACGTTAGTAACCCATTTCCGTTATATAGCATTGCGATTTTTGTCAGGTCGACCATTGTTTTAGCTTCGTACACAATACATATAACATAACATCATTTGAATACTGTCCATTTAAATATATTGTCAACATTCTTTTTACCTTCACCATGTCAAAATAGTCCTGAATTCCATATCAAGCATGTCATATCATAGCCCGAGTACTCTTGACTGTATGAGAGCAAGACGGACATTTGGACATAAATACGCTCTCATTACAGTCAGAGACCAAGCTATGTAAGTTTTTAACAATCGCCGACCACCAAAAAGTAGTCAAAGATTTCCGTTCTAATACCACAGCTATCCTATGTTTGACGTCAAATACATTTACACCGACCATTTTCAAGTTTCTTTATTTGAAAAAAATCTGATATTAATCACTAAATACCCACAAAAAGAAATCAGACAGCACCCACATTCAGCTAAGCTTCGGCAAACTCCGAACAGCAGAATTCTAAGTTCGCCGACCTATATTGTGACGTTGTGTCACATGATCGTCCACTCAGCCATTTTGTCTTCCAGGGGCCGTCTCAAAACGACAAGTGCCTGACAATCACAAAAAAAGTTTGTTTTGTGTAACGATACCACTAGAGCACATTGATTCATTAATCATCAGCTATTGGATGTCAAATATTGTAATTTTATCGTAGTGTTAGAGAGGAAACCTGCTACATTTTATTATTAGTAGCAAGTGATCTTTTATAGGCCTATGCACCATCCTACAGACAGGATAGCACATACCACGGCCATTGATATGCCAGAGGGGTACACCTATAAAGCAGGCATACGACTCATAGATCAAATACTTTTTCACCTTGAGAAAACATGAATTTAATATTGTTTCTGTGTGTCTGTGTATGTTTGTGTGTGTGTGTGTGTACCACTCTCTGTCGCTTTGGTGATTGTTCACAGCCCAGTGGTAAAGCGCTCACTTGATGCGTTGTCGGTCTGGGATGGATCCCCGTCGGTGGGTCCATTGCACTATTTCTCGCTTTACCCAGTGCACCACGACTGGTATATCAATGGCCGTGGTATGTGCTATCCTGTCTGTGGGATGGTGCATATAAAAGATCACTTGCTACTAATGATAAAATGTAGCAGGTTTTCTCTCTAACACGATAAAATTACCAAATATTTGACATCCAATAGCCGATGATTAATGAATCAATGTACTCTAGTGCTGTCTTTACACAAAACAATTTTTTTTTTGTGGTTGTCGGGCACTTGTTGTTTTGAGATGGCCCCTGGAAAGCGGAATAGCTGAGTGGGTGATCATGTGATGCAACATCACAATATAGGTCAGCGAACTTAGAATTCTGCTGTCCGGAGTTTGCCGAAGCTTAGCTGAATGTGGGTGCTGTCGGATTTCTTTCTGTAGTGTGTGTATTAGTGATTAATATCTGAATTTTTTTTAATCAAGGAACTCAAAAATGGTCGATGTAAATGTATTTGACGTCAAACATAGGAATTGTTGTGGTATTAGAGCGGAAATCTTTGACTACTTGGTGGTTGGTGATAGCCAAAAAATAACATAGTTTGGTCTCTGACTGTAATGAGAGCGTATTTATGTCCAAATGTCCGTCTAGCTCTCTTACAGTCAGAATACTCGGACTACCTTCACTTAAGTCAAAATAGTCCTGAATTCCATATCAAGCATGTCATATCAGAAGGACTATGTCTTCTTTATAAAATTATATTACTTGATAAATGTATCCATCTAAACTCTGTATTTGATTATTCTTTTGTTAAAGTATCTACTATAGTTGGAGATCTGTTTTGTATGTATACGATAAGAAAAGAAAAGAAATTCAAGAAAATATCATTTGAAATTCTATGAGTAGACAACATTCTTCACTTTACAGGAAGTTTTGAAATCAGCCAGACCCGAGGCCACCAAGGCAATCTTTCTTATAACTGATGGCTTTTCCAATGGTGGAGACCCAAGACCAGAAGCACGGAGTCTGAGACAGACTGGGGTCACCATCTTCACGTTCGGCATTCGAAATGGCAACTTCAGGGAGCTGTATGACATGGCGTCACACCCCAAGAATGAAACCTGCTACATCTTGGAAAGTTTTGAAGAATTTGAGGCTCTGGCGAGACGTGCTCTGCACGAAGGTGAAGTTTTGTTGTTGTAAATACAGTGAAACCTGTCTAAACCAGATCATGCTAGGGATCTAATGTTTCTTTGATTTCGACAGGATCTGGTGTTTAGAGGGTCACGTTTTAGAAGTTAGAAAATTTGTGACCATGAAACTTGGTCCGTTTTGATAGGATTCCAGTTAGTTCACTCGGGTCCAATTTAGTCATGTTTCACTGTAATTGTTTGTTAATTTACATTGTATGCCCCATCTTGAACATAAGTACACAAATGCTGACCAACAAGAGCTAACAAAACCCACACCAACAAAATTCCAACCTATAGTTGTTTATTAGGTTCATAGATAATATTTAAGATTTGTGTTTGTTAACAATTAAGATCAAATGTGAAGACCGCCATTACTGAAAACAAAAAATACAGTTTGTGTGATTAACTTGAACCTGAACCATTGGCCACAAATATGCCTACGGTTGTATTCTATGTCACTAGGTTAAAGTTCAAGGTCATGGTTACTAAAAAATTAAAATGATCTTCATAATTCAAGAAGAAAATTGTTCTTAACACCAGTTGTAAATATTATAATTTCCTGTTTCTGCTTTACAGACTTACATTCTGGGATATACATGATGCAAAGACATGATCGGTGTAGCAGTTTGTGTGAAGATGGCAACTGTTGTCATCCCAGGGCCACGTGCGCATGTGGCACACACACAGGGAAGTACGAGTGTCTTTGTGGTCCAGGTTATTTTGGAGATGGTTTCGGACAAAAGGGTTGTAAATGTAAGTTATGTCCACTCTTATCAGCAACTGTTTAAATGCAACCACATATTCTAACTTTAACGACATCCTAGACATATTATTTAATGAACTGGTATTCACATTACCAACATTTTCAACCATATACTTGGGGAGGATAGGTGAGGGATTAGCGTCACTTTTAAAACAAAAGAAAATGTTGATAAAATAATCAATTGCAAAATCAACATTTTTGTTGTACATTTCTATTAAGGGTGATGAAAGAAAGAGTACTTTTTGCACACCTGTGAAAATGTTGATAATTGTGATTGGCTCCCAGGTGTCAACAAAGTTCAACATTTTTTTTTAAAGTTAAAGATTTATTAATCATCAGCTACTGAATGTCAAACAGTTGGTCATTGTGGTCTTCAGAGGAAACCAGCTACCGGTACCTATTTCCATCAGACAGGACAACACATACCACAGCCTTTGATATACTAGTAGGGTGAGGGGTGTCTACAGAAGAGGTTTAATCCTATGACTCTAGCACCTCAGGTGAGTGCTCCAACAACTGAGCTAAATCCGCCACAGGTGGCAAGATTATTTGCAAGATTATTTGCCACTGCTTACTGTCACACAAACTACTTTTAACTGGCAACAGATTATTTGCCACTGCTTACTGTCACACAAACTACTTTTAACTGGCAACAGATATTTGCCACTGCTTACTGTCACACAAACTACTTTTAACTGGCAACAGATTATTTGCCACTGCTTACTGTCACACAAACTACTTTTAACTGGCAACAGATCTATAAGGACATAATATATGTGTATATATAGAGGTGGTTGTTTTATATATAAGATTATTTGCCACTGCTTACTGTCACACAAACTACTTTTAACTGGCAACAGATCTATAAGGACATAATATATGTGTATATATAGAGGTGGTTGTTATATATAAGATTATTTGCCACTGCTTACTGTCACACAAACTACTTTTAACTGGCAACAGATCTATAAGGACATAATATATGTGTATATATAGAGGTGGTTGTTATATATAAGATTATTTGCCACTGCTTACTGTCACACAAACTACTTTTAACTGGCAACAGATCTATAAGGACATAATATATGTGTATATATAGAGGCGGTTGTTATATATTGTCAGACTATTGGTTTACACTTCATCACACAAAACCACATGAATCTGAATATTAACATCACTACAATTTATTGACTGAGAATACTCTTTTGTAACTAAACATGTAATGTGAATTAAACTGAACAAGTGTAATATGTGTATCAGCATTTATTCTGGACAGAATATATATTATGAGTTGTTTGGTAAATTAATGGCACAAACATTTTTGGCAAATGTATTGCTGAGTATATTCGCCAAATTCAACATGATTTCGGATTTGTTGAATGACAGCTTAAATGATGAATGTTGTTTTCAGCATGTCCGGCAGGCACTTACAAAGATTTCACAGGTCCAGGCAACATCGAGGTGTGCACACCCTGTCCTGATGCAAACCAGGTGAGCAAACCTGGAACGACATCTCCTAGCTCATGCACATGCAAGAAAGGATACGGTCCACAGAACTCGTCCGACTGTTCAGGTAAACACACGTACTGTGTAAGAGGAGCAGGTGGCTTTTTATAGCTTGTCCTTGCATGCATAAATATGCATTCTTTGTATTATTGTAATAATATATATATATATATATATATATATATATATATACAGAGCCTCACGTGTGTTGTTTTCACTTGCTATTTATTGCACTTGTTTATTTTACACAAAAATGTACCACTCGATGCACTTTACAGTGTGGATTATATTCTTGCGCAATAAATAGGAAGCTAAAACAACATAAGTGTAATTCTTTATTTATTACATACGTTCTTTTATTTTTACCAAAAAGGTTTTTAATTTAATGTCAAAAGATGTGACATAAGTGCAATACTCCTTTCATGGAGTTACATTAAGAATGATACTGTGTGGCAATCTGTAAGTTTCAAATAAAATGAGACGTAATTTGCAAATCATATATGACATATTGTAAGTAAATATTTGTAAATCATATATGATGTAACAAAAAGGCGCTACTTCCAGTAAAGATAAAAAGGGAATTTTCCATAAAAAAGTTCCGGTCCAGATCGCACACATGTGATACAAGATAAATTTATCACACTGTTTAAAAATGTATTTATCAATAGAGTAAGATTGAACAGGTATGTAATAAAATTGCAAACTTTCTACTGTTATATAATTTTCTCTATTCTGATTAAACAATGTTGCTTAAAAACTGAATGTTATGCTTTGATAAACCTCAAAAGATTATATCATTACGTCAAATGGGACGTCATTCATAAACAGGTCATAGAAAGGACAATAGAAATATATTTATGTATATTTTTAATGAAATAACTTGTGTTGTTTGTAATCATAAGAATTGGTTGTATTTATATGTGAATTTATCGATGTATAACAGTCACAAATTTAGTATAAAATTTATTGACTATGCTAAGCGATTTTATACAATTTGTAACTGTTGTACATGACAAATTCACCAAAATTGGCAAACAGTCATTATCTGTACCAAACTCTACACTTTGTTTTAATTTAGCACATTATTAAAGGTTTTTAGCAGCAGCAGCACATTTTTTGGTTACAGATTTTTACGTGTCTAATAAAAAGTAATTGTTAGGCAAAATTCCATGGATGAGATCATTCCTGCATTTTGGGTAAAATAAGTTAGGTTGAGGTACACATGACATGTTTTAAAAAAAGGAGCAGTCTGTTCACTGTTTTAATATTTTGTTTTCTAAGTTTTGTATTTCTTGTTTTGCAGTTTTCACATGTCCTGTGCTGGAGGCTCCTAAAAATGGCTACTTCGTGAATAACAAGTGCAACAATGTGTTCAATGCTGCATGTGGCCTGCGGTGCCGACCGGGCTACGAGCTGCATGGTAGCAGCGTGCGCATCTGTCAGGAGGATGGCTCATGGTCTGGTCTGGAGAGTGACTGCATCAGTAAGACTCCGATATCTTTACAGTTTTTTTAAAGTTTTGTTTTAGACAGTTTTAGACCCCAAAAATTATTGGTAATTTTGTCAGAAAATCTGTTTTAAAATTATTGTGTGTTTTTTTGGTGTTTTTTTTATTTACAGATACCCTGGTACAAGTAACTGCCCCAATCCAGGAAAAAGGGACAGGTGGTCTTCTTGACCTAAGAATTATGTTTTTACTTCTTCTAAAGACACTAATGAGAATTCTAAATAATCTGGAATTATTGAAAACAGCACCAATATTTGCATGACCGTGGTGAAAGATAATAATTCTGTGAATGTTTTTTTTATTACATAGGACTACTTTCATGCAACACATTTTCTCACTGATATACATTCAAAATAAAAGTTGCAGTTAGGCAAACGAAATATAAGAATTAAGACTCTTTAAAGCAGTGTTTTTATTTCATTTTCAAATCAGCATTTTGGTGATTTGATAATAAGTCTCATCTTTCACAGATATAGAAATGTTTTTGTTTTTTTGTCCTCTGTAAGATATGCATTCTATATGTACCTATATTTGATGTTTCAGTGAAGACATGTCCACCCTTGCCTTCCCCAAAGAATGGCCACATGATCTGTAACCACGATGACTTTGCCTACTCAACGGTGTGTCGTTTTACATGTAACACCGGATACAAGCTTGTTGGGTCCAGGAAGAGGACATGTTTGGCTATTGCCTTCTGGACGGGCATTACTACCAGGTGTAGAGGTAAACCTGATACAATAATGAAAGATTTTGATGGTTTATCCATACTTTTACAAAGAAAGAAAAATATGTTTTATTTAACAAAGCACTCAATACATTTTAATTATGGTTGTATTGCATTGGAGATATGGTCAAGGGCCATAGAGATAATTAGAGAGAAAACCTGCTACTACACTCCATGGGCTACTCTTTTCACTTAGCAGCAAGGGATCTTTTCTATGCACTCACGGACAGGATAGTACATACCACTGTCTTTGTTATGCCAATTGTGTAGCACTGGCTGGAATGAGGAATAGCCCAATGGAACCACCAACAGGGATCAATACGAGATAGAACACACATCAGGAGAGCACTTTATCACAGGGCTAAGTCTCATCTTTTACAAGGAGATAAAACCCTTAAATTAAAAACAGTTACTACCTTTATGTTTACAAAGGGATTGAGAATGGTGAATGTTGGCAGGACATGATACCTTTTTTGAGGTTTTACAAAGACATCTTGTAACATATGGAAATGGAAATGGAGAAAAACACTTGAAATAATATGTTTTAGGCAGAACTATTTCCTGGGTCCCTTTTGGCTTTCTTGTTTATCCTGAATTCTCATGCTGTGCCCAGTTAGCACCTTCTGTTAGTTTTCATCTCTTCAAAAAGATGTCATGTGTCATTTAGCATGATGTGACAATCAGTTAAAGAGGTCTTAATCATTGCAGAGATCACTTGTCAGCCATTGGGCAAGTTACAAGATGGAAGCATACACCCAGTGGTTTGTACAGTGGGTGAAGTTCCCTTTGGAACTACATGTCAGATGAGTTGTCACCCGGGATACAACCTGTATGGAGCTCACACTAAACAGTGCACACCGGACGGAAACTGGGCGCCGGCCGATGGCAAATCCAACCAGTGTATTGGTGAGTGGGCAATTAGTTGTTGGTTCAAGACATATGACAGAGCTTTGTTAGCACATGTAACACTATCGTTTACCATGACATTTACGGTAACACACATTACGTTATTTTTGTAAACTCTCATGAACTCTCTTTGATTAAAGCATTGCTCTTTGGGATCACCAGTTCTTGGTTGTTGTGTTCTAAATAACAACATTCTAAATGTTATTGTTACAGCACATATAGTGAACTCCATTGAAAACGCATCACCCAATTTTCAGTTGTTATAGCTAAAGCATGTGTGATGTGCTATAAAATACACAATAACCCAAACCATTGTATACAATATTTGCATTATTTATTGCCTACCAACTACAAATCTGACTGGTGCGTTTTTATTGGAGTTCAATATATTATAGTGAACCCCTGAAAACCAGGCACTGATTACACAAAAACATCCTGAAATGTCAGATTATTAGGATTTGGCATCTGTTGTCCTATTCACCGGGATAGACCGGGATAGACCCTACAAGTAGCTAATTTTACCTTGTAGTTAGATTTTTTAATGTACACATGAAAACAAACTAAAAACCCAGAATGTTTACCTCAAATCCACTGTCTAAACCATAGGAAAAATTACAGATAAAATTTTTTGCTGAAGAATTTAAAAAATTGATAATCACATCAGTAGAGTCCAACCAATCACATTTTGATTATAATCAGTCATTGAAATGAACATCACAACTCATCTATAAAATCATTCTAAAGACAAAAGGAAAAAAGCCATTAGACTTGAGGCTGCCAGCTACTGTCTCACTAACAACTACATTTTAACCCTGACATTACAGATGTGTTCTGGGACAATAAATAAAAAACAAAACAAAAACCCTATGTTTTAGCTCACTGCCTGGGACAGCATGCTTGAACCTTAAATGGACATATAAGCATGAACATAAATTGAAAATGATGCATTTCTGTCATGCACGGATGAAGTCGTGTGAGCCAACTCTTTCGTCCATGACAGGAATGTGCTACAACAGCTTATTCTGAACATGCACATAAAACCCTAGCTCACTCACTCACTCACTCACTCACTCACTCACTTGAAAATTAAATGCCCCCAAAAAGAATGAAATCTTTTATAAATATATCCTCATTTAAATTTTTTTCCAAGATGAATCACCACCATTCTTACAATGCCCCAAGGATATCTTGATAACTGTTGACGAGGAGGAGAGTGAGAAAGAAGTGATGTGGCAGGTTCCTGTGTCCGTTGACAACTCGGCTTTCTTGCCCACACTAACAGCCATTCCGGAAATCTCGCCCCCAGCCAAGTTTCCCATTGGCAGGACCTCTGTGATCTACATATCAGAAGATTTCAGCAAGAATAAAGCCAAATGCAAATTTTATGTTCGTGTTGTGGGTGAGCTATATTTTATATTAATCCTGTTACAGATATGGTGTATTTTTCCTATTACTTGATCCTACTTCAAAAGTAATATGTTACTTCTGTTTAAAAGGAATATATTTTTTATATTACTCCTATGTCAAATATAGCCTAATATATATTTTTTATATTACTTCAGCACTGGCAATTCAGAAAATTGTCTCGTCAAAACCAAATGGTGAGGCAAAAGTAGTACCTTCTAACATTAATATTTTTCTTCAGTAGTTTTAATGACATTGGCTAATGTTGATGTGAATTGCTAGAGGTGTTACTCTTGCTTGAACGGTAAATATTATACCTGCTTTGAAAGTAATAAGTTTAAAAATATATATATTAAAATCAGCATATATGCTACTAAATTATTACTAGGGATATACCAAGTATAATGTCATGATAAACAATTTATGCTTATCTTAAATTTGTGCAACATGTGATCAATGAAACAATGATGTTTGGATGTTCCATACTTCACCACAGTAATGCATCACTACAATTAGCCTCGGTGGCGCAGTGGTTAAGCCATCAGACTACAGGCTGGTAGGTACAAGTACCGGCTCCAATCCAGAGGGAGTTCTTAAGGGCTCAGTGGGTAGGTGTAAGACCACTACACCCTCTTCTCTCTCACTAACCTCTAACCAACTAACAACTAACCCAATGTCCTGGACAGACAGCCCAGATAGCTGAGGTGTGTGCCCAGGACGGCATGCTTGAACCTTAATTGGATATAAGCACAAAAATAAGTTGAAATGAAATGAAACAAAATATAAGCAGTTCATTGAACACAATAAATGCAGTTGCTTTACTTGACATAGTTTTTCCAAATATCTAGTTTACTAGTTGGTATATTTTATTTATTACTACTGTTTCAAGTAACATAACTGTTTCAGATAAAACACCACCAAGAGTTGATCGCTGTGTGTCCCCAGCACCAGTTGTCTCCCCTAAAGAGTATGCCACAGTTGGGTGGGAGAAGCCTTTGTTTTCTGACAATTCTGATGACGAACTGCAAATAAAAGCATCTCACCAGCCTGGCTTGTTTCCAAAAGGAACGACGCAAGTGACGTACACAGCTTATGACACGAGTGGCAACAACAACACGTGTACTCTAGAAGTCCGTATCATACGTAGGTGAATTACATCTTAACATATTGGAAAATTATTCACCTTCATTGTTGCTGCACATTTTGTTTTTGTTTTAATTCACAGATCCGCTGTTTACAAGAAAAACTGTCAGGGAGCAGATATATTCATATATTCTTGTCGGGGAAATATTAATCTTTTTCATTTTTATTTTAATAATAATATTTTATTAAAATGTTTTTTTTAAATATGTTACATGTTTTTATTGACCGCACAAGGTTAATTAGTGCAACAGTTTGTTTTGGGGTCACCAAAAGTATTTTCATCAATAAGGTTAGTTTGGCTCAACGTAAGAAGTTCTGAAAATAACTAAACTACTGTTTTTTGTGTGAATTACTTCTACAACTTAATATGTTTTACTCTCTTTAAAGAGATATGTATCTTTTCTGTTTCGAAAAAGTAAATTTTTGGAATCATCAGGACCATTTGCTAAAATTTATCACTAAAGCTGTACATTGTAAGTGATATGTAATTTAATGGTAAAATATCTGTAATTGCTGAACATATTTTTCACTAATAACTAGGGTCGGTGTCTTTTAAGTATCGCGTGGGGTGAGATGTAGCCCAGTGGTAAAGCTTGATGCACGGTACGTTTGCGATTGATCCCCATTGGTGGGTCCATTAGGCTCTTTCTCTTTCCAGTCAATGCACCACAACTGGTATATCAAAGGCCGTGGTATCTGCATATAAAAGATCCCTTGCTACTAATGGAAAAATGTAGCAGGTTTCCTCTCTAAGACTCTAGTGGAGTCATTAAACAAAACAAACTTTAATTTGAACTTTTTAAGTATCTCAGTACAAGTCAGATTGTGACCCACATATCGGGATATGTATCATATAAATACACTTACCATTTCATCTGTTATTGAGTTATCTTATGTATTAGTAATCAAGGAACCATAACCCATAAAAATTGTGTTTGCTTTCATGGTGTTTACAGCTCATCCCTGTGAAATTCCCCCGCCCCCAGTCAATGGTAACAGGACGTGTTTTGACAGGGATGATGCTGTGGTGTGTACGCTGTCATGCAAGCCAGACTATGACTTTGCCATTCCACCTGCTGAAGAATACACCTGTCTTTCTGGCAATGTTTGGAAACCTGTGGAGAAAATGCCATTCCCAGATTGTTCAGGTAATAGATAAGTTTTCAACTTCTAGATGGAGATATGTTTGTGAACAGTCTTAAATATTAGAGGTAATCAAACCGATTGATTGCCTGCCTATCACATGAATTAAATTTTGGGAGAACAGTTTTCTGATCTTCTCATTTAGGAGAGGGGAGAGGTGATAGATTTAAAAAAAATTTTTTTTTTAATAATTAAACTTATGAATGCACGGACATTCTTGTATTCCCAGATTGCTTCCTATATCTGTTCTATTACTGCACAGAAATATCTGTATTTTAACAGCATAGAAAATCCTCTTTGCTGGATTTTTTAGTACTGCAAGTTGGTTTTCTTTTTCTTTTCTTTTATTTCAGTCCGTAACATTTCCAACCACTTGGTTCAGCCTGCCACACTGACGTTCACTGGCAAGTTGTCATGTCGTGAAAGCAAGCTCCTGAAAAAAATTGACAAAACATTTGAGACAAAAGTTTCTGACCGGGTTTGTATTTGTTTAATGTTCATTGGTAATTGAAAAAAAAATTAAGGTGATAATTAAAGATGCAAATAGAATCTTCTTTTTACTAAAGCTTTCCGAGTAACCAGCATTAATGTTGGGTGTGTGTGCTTTTTGTTTTTACCAAAGTACCCAAATCATATTTTAATAAACTTATTTTTACTAGCCATCTTATTAAAAATGGAGACAAAGTAACCTATTACTACTAAATTGTGGGGAAAACAACAACAACAACAATGTTCTTATTGTGAAACATAATAAGTGAGTAATTCTACTTCAGGTTTCTGATCTGTGTGAAGAAAATGTCATATGTGGAGTGGAACAGATTGAATCAACATGTGAAGAAAATAATGGTAAATACAACTTACTTGATCCACTTAGTATCCGGATGCACATAAGGCCATTTCCAGCGATGACCTTTAACTGTTGCCTGTGCAGTCTCCATCCCAGCTATCCTCACTATTATTCTTAAATACAATTTAAGTAGTACAAAATGCTACATTGTAAACTGATGGCGAGTGTGTTCTGTATTGTGATTGGTTAATTACATTCTTTTTCCGAGATCAAATGAAAATAGCACCCGGAAAGCTAATGACATCATTAGAAAGTGACGTCATTAGCAATTGGAACAGGCAAAGTTGATGGTTCAAGGGTCTACAGTTAGATTGTAGCCAGGTATTTTTTCCAAGAAATACCAAGTACACAGTTAGTTCCGCAGAAAAACTATTAAGTTTACAATGGACATAACCATATGGATTTTTTAGATTTGGGAGTGTTATTGTCTGTTTGATGTCCGCAACTGATTCATTTTTAACCTCAGGCTTACAACTCAGGCTTACAATAACACCCGCAAATCTAAAAGATCCATATGGTTATCTCCTAATTGTTTTGTGAAATCAGGTTTGTGCAAACCTTCATTTAAATATAGTATACTGTATTCAAATTCATAGACCTTTGGTGATTTGCTAATTTTTGGACTAATGACATCAGTTTTAATTTAGGGACTAATAACATTTATTTAAACACATTTACACTGAAGACACGAATAATGATGTGAATAATTTCAGTTGTATGATTACAGAGTTGCAATGTTTAATCCTATATTATCATACCTCTAATGATAAAGGCCTATGTAATATTAAAACATGGCACTTACAACAGCTGGCTGCTTAATACATGTCAATTTGCTACTATTAAATGATTTGGGAGAATACTGAAAACCAGATTAATATTTTTTCTCACAAATATACCCCTTAATGCATGCATATAAATTTCATGACTTTGTGTTGGGCACATGAAATTTATTGACACATTTTTACCTCCCAAGTTAACAGTAGTCAGGTACACTCTTAAGACTAAGACTGGTACATGTAGCTGATTAACTGAAGTGACTGCATGAAAAGGTGTGACAGTATCTTTCATTAAGAGAACATAATTTCTGCTTTCAGATTTCAACAGGGTTCCTCTGGTGCTAGAGAGGAGACGCAGAAAACGAAGTACACGCAGACAGAGTCAGCCTAAGAGTTCAAAGACAACATGGAAAACTACTCACCTGAAGTACAATTTCAACCTGCAAGGTAAGAAAAGCCCTGTAATGGAACATACAGAATACTATACTAGTTTTCACTAGATTTCAACCTGCAAGGTAAGAAATGCCCTGTAATGGAACATACAGAATACTATACGAGTTTTCACTAGATTTCAACCTGCAAGGTAAGAAATGCCCTGTAATGGAACATACAGAATACTATACGAGTTTTCACTAGATTTCAACCTGCAAGGTAAGAAATGCCCTGTAATGGAACATACAGAATACTATACGAGTTTTCACTAGATTTCAACCTACAAGGTAAGAAATGCCCTGTAATGGAACATACAGAATACTATACGAGTTTTCACTAGATTTCAACCTGCAAGGTAAGAAATGCCCTGTAATGGAACATACAGAATACTATACGAGTTTTCACTAGATTTCAACCTGCAAGGTAAGAAATGCCCTGTAATGGAACATACAGAATACTATACGAGTTTTCACTAGATTTCAACCTACAGAAATGCCCTGTAATGGAACTACAGAATACGAGTTTTCACTAGATTTCAACCTGCAAGGTAAGAAATGCCCTGTAATGGAACATACAGAATACTATACGAGTTTTCACTAGATTTCAACCTGCAAGGTAAGAAATGCCCTGTAATGGAACATACAGAATACTATACGAGTTTTCGCTAGATTTCAACCTGCAAGGTAAGAAATGCCCTGTGATGGAACATACAGAATACTATACGAGTTTTCGCTAGATTTCAACCTGCAAGGTAAGAAATGCCCTGTGATGGAACATACAGAATACTATATGAGTTTTCGCTAGATTTCAACCTGCAAGGTAAGAAATGCCCTGTGATGGAACATACAGAATACTATACGAGTTTTCGCTAGATTTCAACCTGCAAGGTAAGAAATGCCCTGTAATGGAACATACAGAATATTATACGAGTTTTTACTAGATTTCAACCTGCAAGGTAAGAAATGCCCTGTAATGGAACATACAGAATACTATACGAGTTTTCACTAGATTTCAACCTGCAAGGTAAGAAATGCCCTGTAATGGAACATACAGAATACTATACGAGTTTTCCCTAGATTTCAACCTGCAAGGTAAGAAATGCCCTGTGATGGAACATACAGAATACTGTACGAGTTTTCGCTAGATTTCAACCTGCAAGGTAAGAAATGCCCTGTGATGGAACATACAGAATACTGTACGAGTTTTCGCTAGATTTCAACCTGCAAGGTAAGAAATGCCCTGTCATGGAACATACAGAATACTTTACGAGTTTTCGCTAGATTTCAACCTGCAAGGTAAGAAATGCCCTGTAATGGAACATATAGAATACTGTACGAGTTTTCGCTAGATTTCAACCTGCAAGGTAAGAAAAGCCCTGTAATGGAACATATAGAATACTGTACGAGTTTTCGCTAGATTTCAACCTGCAAGGTAAGAAAAGCCCTGTAATGGAACATACAGAATACTATGCAAGTTTTCGCTAGAAGTCATTTTTATGAATCCATCAACAGAATACTATGCAAGTTTTCGCTAGAAGTCATTTTTATGAATCCATCAACTTCCCACATTAGTATCAGATTGAATGAAAGTGAGGTCAGGTACCATGGGAAGTTCATGAGTTTCATAAAAAATGTATCTGGTGAAAACAAGTATGGTATGTTATTTATTACCCACCATCAAATAGTGAAAAATCTGACAATTACTTCCAACATTACTCAACTAGACATGCGAATGCACTCAGCTTAGACCAGAGTTCATGCTTATAAAACTTTTAAATCTAATGACATCACACGCATACAATTTGTATGGCGTTGTCATGACATAAGTGTCTCAGACTCTATTAGAGTCTTGAGGGTGGGACGTAGCCCAGTGGTATGGTGCTCGCTCGATGCACGGTCGGTCTAGGATTGATCCCAGTCAGTGGAACCATTGGGCTATTTCTCGCTCCATCCAGTGCACCACGATTGGTGCATTAAAGGCCGTGGTATGTGCTATCCTGTCTGTGGGATGGTGCATATAAAAGATCCCTTGCTGCTAATCAAAAAGAGTAGACTATGAAGTGGCGACAGCGGGTTTCCTCTCAATATATATGTGGTCCTTAACCATATGTCTGACGCAATATAACCGTAAATAAATTGTGTTGAGTGTGTCGTTAAATAAAACATTTCTTTCTTTCTTTCTATTAGAGTCTCAAGTCTAGACTCTAAAAGTTTTATAAGCACTAGGCAAGGGAAGATGGCAGCACTTACTGACACAACGTCATGTAGCAATTAATACACACCACCAGGTGCATATGAAATTTATACGACACCCAGATTTTCACCAGGTGGATAATAAAGAAAAGTATTATCAGACTGATCCCATTGATGGTTGTTTATCATAGGATAAACAAATGCACCATATTGTGGCACAGTCTTATACATATACTGTCCAACAGATGGGACAGCACATACCACAACTTTTAAATATAGTTTGTTTTAAAAGCCAACAGATCCACTGGTAAGAATTGATCCACTGACCTTTGTACCTGAAGAAAAGGTTCTGAAAGAGAAAATGCAGTTATCATCTTGAATTCCTTATTTTTCACAAATCCATTTGAGAGAACAGTGTGTGAGATTTGTAGCATGACAGAACAATATCAACATGTGCTGGGGATCACCTTAAAGACATCTGATTGGCTGATCCATGGTGATAACCTAAATAACAAATCCACACTGTCCACTGAAATTAACACAACATACTGACAAGTTAACTACAAATGCAAACACCATAAATAAATTTTAGTTAAAAAAGTTATTATTATTACTATTATTTAAAAAACAAACAAAAAACCCTGCTTTTTAAGGGTATATAAAAAATTAAAATATTACATATACCATTTATTTTACAATGTATTAAATTTTTTTAACTCACTTTCACTTGTTAGATACATTTTGAAATGACTCATAAGATAAATGATATTCAACAATCACTTGTGTAATATTCTCTCTGTCTTGTGTTATAGCCATGGTGTCACAAACCGGAGATATAAAGGAGGACAACAGAAGACAACAACTAATGATACACAACGTCAAAGCAATTCTCCGCACACTTCAGAACGAGACTAAAATGGGAACGTTCAACTTAAACCTTGGGGGTTTAATTGTTGAATTTGCAAACGTGACTTTCGATCCAAATGATCCAATATTTGTGTGCGAAGAAGGAAGTGTGTTAAAAGATAGTACATGTGGTTGGTATATTTAATCCATTAGAAATAAAACCTCTATACAATTATATTACATTTTGCTATTTATTATAGCGTAAACTCTGTTATTGTGCCTTTGTCCAGTTACGGTTCAGGCATGTCTCTCCCACACCCGATCTCTGGCATGCTATTTATAGTTTATTAGAATTGCCATATAATTCAATTAAAGTATAATATTTACAAATTCATAGGAGTACAAATGATGTCATTATTAAACAAAATGTAAAACTCTGCATGCTTGAATTTTACTTTTACAGATAATACATTAATCTCCTATATCTGGTAGTCTAGCCATGGTGCATATTGCACATATTATACCACTTCATAAACCTAATAAGAGACTGGATCTAAATGTTAAAATCTGGACTTTTAGAAGTGAAATAAACCACGACTACTCCAGATTTCTAAAGTTATTACCAATAAGTCTAAATAATTCCCAATACTAGGCCATGTATTCTGAATTATTAATATGTTGGAGGTTTTTTTCCAGTGCAATGTCCGTTTGGTACCCATTTCAATGTGATAAGCAAACTCTGCCAGAGTTGTCTGCTCGGAACCTACCAGCCAACATTGGGTGCTCTTGCATGTATGTGGTGTCCTGTGAATCGGTCGACTGAAAACATTAACACAAAGCAGATCAACAAATGCAAAGGTAGATCCATCTTGATCAGTTATTGTGATGTACTGAAAATTACGAAATGTTAGCGAGCATAAAATTTTAGCAAATTTAGCAAGGCCATACAATATGCTAATATTTGATGACGGTAACTTTAAAGAGACGTACAACAGATTGTTCCGATAAAATTTTATATGATTGTTTTGTGGGTAATTAACTGAACACAACAATGGCTACATGCTATTGATTAAACAAAAATGGTAGCAAACAACAAGTTACTTAACATGCACTTTACTGCAATTTGATCCAAAATTTCAGTTGTTTATAAGATGCATAACATCAAAAGAGATTAAAAGTTTTATTTCACCTAATCTTATAACTTAAGTTTACATTCTTTTTAGTGTTTAATATGATGACCTCACTAAAGTTTTATGTCACTAAGATGTCACTTATTTGGAGTTCGCAAAATTTTATGATTTACAGGAGTCATTGTGCTCATATCGAAGTTTAAACCAATAAGTCCAATCATTATATGGTCAGATCCAACAAATTTTAGAACAGAAATCTTTGGTTTTAATTACCTAATGTTTTGTCCATCGAAATAATATTTGACATGTAGTTTACAATGAGATGAATATCTATGGACGTAACTGTCAGTGATACCAACTAGGCAAGACATTTAAATCTGAGGAATTCTTGTGTGGGTTTTTTATGCAGTAACATCAATATTATGCAAATGCATGTCACCACAGATTAAAGGAATAATCCCGGCTGGTAAATTAAATCTGTATAAACCTGTATAGAATCTAAGTCATTCTGTGGCATCCTCTGAAGATGGGCAGGGGAGTGCGAACAGCTAGCTTGCCTAGCCCATAATATATTGATCTATGTAGGCTGTTTTACACTTACTGGCATATTTAAAAACTCAAGCCAAGACTTTAAGAGCCGAATTTACAAAGCTTATTTTCGACTTACTAACATTCTTAAACACCTGCATTTCAGAAAAACAGGCTTTGTAAATTCGATCTTAAAATTTTTATATATTGGGGACAAATTACGAGATCAGTTACAACTTGTTAAATCCAAATTAAAACTTTACTCATTTTTAGCACTTACATTTGAGTTTATGTTTTGAATACTTTTTTCTCGTTCCAGCTCAGTGTCTGCCTGGTAGCTTCTCTGACAATGGCCTGGAACAGTGTGAGACATGTGAGATAGGATTCTACCAAGAGGAGTATGCACAGACTCGGTGTCTGCCCTGCCCCAGAAACACAACAACGAGGAAGCGAGGCAGTAGGAGAAAGGAACAGTGCAAAGGTATAACAGGGAGTATTTTGATTTTAAAATTTTAATTGACAAATTAACAACTACCGGTACTGTAATTGGCCAAACAAACCAAAAAGTAATTTATTACAGTTGTAAAATTTATGATTTATACCGGGAACATGGTGTTCCGTATTGTGTTGCAATTTCTATACGTTAGTTTGTTGAATTTTAAAACTTAAATTCCATTATTTTGAAAGTAAGAAGGAAGAAAGTCGTGATTGAAACAGTTTCTTTCTTTGAGTCAGATAGTGGAAGATTTAGGTGGGGTTTTTTGGGTTTTTTTTTTATCTATGGAAAGTATTCAAGCTGTGAAATAACAGTAATTATAAAATTGTGAAAATTTCCCATTTTACAC